>NW_026615969.1:0-33201 GCF_000801105.2 Raphanus sativus
TCACATTCAATTTCAAAAGTTTTAGGAAAATCAGGAAGTGCAAGTAGGAGCACTGGTTAATTTTTCCTTTAGCATTTGAAATGCTTCTTCCTGGTCTGGTCCCCAAGTGAAACCTACACTCTTCTTGATTATTTCAGTTAGTGGTGCTGCAACTGTACTGAAATCTCTCACAAACCTCCTGTAGAAGCCAGCAAGTCCATGAAAACTCCTGAACCTCTTCCAATAGACTTAGGGATCGGCCACTCCCTGATGGCTTTCACCTTCTCCTCATCAACCTGTATACCCTGTGAAGTCACAACAAAACCTAAAAAGACAAGGTTATCTGTGCCAAAGGAACACTCTTGTAGTTAGCATACAGATTTTCTTTTCTAAGCACATCTAGAACTTGTTTCAAGTGGTTAACATGTTCTTCCATAGTCTTGCTGTAAATCAGGATATCATCAAAATACACAACTACAAATCGCCCTATCAAAGCTCTCAAGACATGATTCATTAACCTCATGAAAGTATAGGTGCATTAGTCAATCCAAAGGCATCACAAGCCATTCATACAATCCTAGCTTAGTTTTTAAAGGCAGTTTTTCCAACTCATCTCCTTCTTCATTCTAATCTGGTGGTAACCACTCTTTAAATCAATTTTAGAAAAGACACATGAACCATGTAACTCATCTAGCATATCATCTAAGCGAGGGATTGGATGTCTGTACTTAACTGTTATGTTGTTGATGGCTCTGCAATCCACACACATCCTCCAGCTTCCATCTTTCTTAGGCACCAGTAAAACAGGTACAGCACAAGGACTCATGCTCTCCCTGATGTGGCCTTTCTCCAACAGGTCATTGACTTGTTTCTGAAGCTCCTTAGTCTCCACAGGATTGGTCCTGTATGCTGGACGGTTTGGTAAGGTAGCCCCTGGTACAAAATCAATTTGGTGCTCTATGCCCCTAATAGGCGGCAGCCCCATGGGATTGTCTTCTGGAAACACATCCTTATACTCCTGCAAAAGACATTCAATCTCCTCTGGAAGCTCAGGAGCAAGGTTAGTAGTAGAGCTCAACAATTCTTTATAAACTACTAGGATAAAATTTGATTGTTCAATCACAGCAGTTTTAATATCCTTAGCAGTAGCAAAGAGGTTGAGTTTACTTACCTGTTTGGTTTCTTCTAGTAGTAAGGTCTTACCAGCAGCCTTGGCGTCCTCCCTCCTCCTTTTAAGAAGCATTTGATCTTGGTGCACTTCTTGAGGTGTCATTGGCGCCAATGTCACTTGTTTCTCCTTGTGGGCAAAAGTGTATCTGTTGGTGAAGCCATCATGTAATGCTCTCTTGTCATACTGCCATGGACGACCAAGGAGGATGTGGCTAGCTTCAAGAGGTGCTACATCACAAGTGATCTCATCCTGATACTTCCCCACTGATAGTAGAACTTTCACTTGCTTGGTGATCTTTAATCCTCCCTCATCATTGATCCATTGCAACAGATATGGCTTAGGGTGTTTGATCACTTCAAGACCTAGTTTCTCCACTAGCTCATTACTTGCCACATTAGTACAGCTACCTCCATCAATGATTAAGCTGCACACTTTGTCTTGAATCAAACACCTTGTATGGAACAAGTTTTCTCTCTGCTCATCCTCTTTGACCTTAGGCTGAACATTCAGAAGTCTCCTAGTAACCAGTAGTTCCCCTTGGACTGGATACTCCACGCCATCCTCATCAAGCTCCTGGTCGCCATCTTCATCCTCAGATATCACTTCCCCATTAGCTAAGATAGTCATCACCTTCTTGTTGGTACAATCACTAGCATAATGCCCAAAGCCATGGCACTTGAAACACTTGATGTTCCTGGTTCTGGTAGGTGTATCCACGCCCTTTCCCTTATCATCACGCTTGGTGCTAGCTGTAGAAGCTTCCTCCTTTGGCTTATCAGTTGATCTCTCATCTCTTGAGTAGGCCGGTTTTGAACTAGAGCTGTAGGGAGATCTAGTAGAGCTCTTCCTCTTGTTCTGCTGCTCAATCAAAATTGCCTTGTGCAACAACTCACCCATGTCTTCATACTCTTGCAGCTCCAACCTATCCTGGATATCTCTATTAAGTCCCCCTTGGAACCTAGCCATAGTAGCTTCCACACCCTCTTCTAAGTCAGCTTTCAACATGAGTGTCTCCATCTCCTGGTGATAATCCTCTACACTCTTAGAACCTTGGGAAAGCCTTCTTAGTTTCTGGTGGAGATCTCTTCCATAGTGATTAGGAACAAATCTCTTCCTCATTACAGTTTTCATCTCAAACCAGGAAGCTATCTGAGGCTCTCCATTGCGTCTCCTGGTAGTAGCAATCTGATCCCACCAGTTAATAGCATAACCAGAAAACTCAGTGGCTGCTAATCTGACCTTCCTCTCCTCAGTGAACTGCTGGCAATTGAAAACTAGCTCAATCTTCTTCTCCCACTCTAGATAGGCATCAGGGTCATTCTTGCCATGGAATGGAGGAATTCTAAGCTTGAGACTGCCTAGGTTATCAGCTGGTCGCCTGCGGTTATGGTGCCTGTTGTGCTGACTAGCCTGAGACTCATCATCACTATCGTTAGCTTCATCATCCTCAGCTTGCTCACCATAGAGCCTATGACCTCCAACTTCAAACTGTGCTCCTCTTATAGGTCCAATGCGTGCTCTCCTAGCTCCAGCAACAGCTGCTGCTCTCTCCTGTTCTGCATCAACATCAACTAAAACATCATTAGCTTGTTGAGCTCTATTGAAGTTAACTTGCATTCTCCTGGTTATCTCAGCCATCATAGCCTCAAATTGGACTTGATTAAGATTGATCTGCTGGGCTGCCGGTTCTCCTCTATCCTCTCTGCCTTGTTCTTCAGCCATTGTAACCTGAAAGACAAGTTAGAAAAGAAACAAAAGAGCACAAATAAAAACTCTCTCTCACTCTGTTTCAGCTGCCAAGTCTCTGCTTTCTCACAAGTTCAGTTAAGATTCAAAGCTCTACACCTAAGATCTAGAACTAAAAACCCCAATGAATCAGATAGAAAGTATTAAGAGATTTAGGCACCAGCTGACTTTACCACCCTGAGCTGGATTTCTCTTCAGCTAGCTGGATTTCTCTTCAGCTTTCTTATTTTTTTTTTTTATTTGGATCAAAGATCTCTTTTTTTTTTTTTTTTTTTTGATTACCAGGGTTGGCTCAGCTGGCTTACAACAGATAGATAGATAAGAAAAGTGTTTGATGGTATGGAATGATCTGAGTAGACAAATCGCAAACCCTAACCTTCAAGTGGCTCTGATACCACTTGGTGCAGCCTAGGTATGGCTTATGCTCCTGGATCACTTGAAGGTAATGGAAGAGGTTGTTCTAGGAGGCTACTAGCACTCTGTTGAACTATGGTCGACTCTCTACAGCAATGGTGTGGCTGCAAAGATGGATAGCTACTCAAAGACACAGGATCACCCTGTATAGTCTAAGATGGATTCACAAGGAATTCCTTCCTTTAGGTGAGATCAATGTTCCTTTAGCTGAACAGAGAAAGCTTGAAAGACTTGAAACAACTTGAGAAAATAATTCTTAGATTGAAAGTTGAATGAGTTTCAAAGCAAGCAGCCATGAACTCTTAAACAAAATCGACAGAAAACAAGAAAAAACCCTAGGCTTAAACCAGATGGTTTAATCCTAATCCTAAAACCAATTAAAATCGAGATTGGTCTAATTTAAATCCTAATCTACCCAAAACCTGGTTTAATTGTTTCTGGTTTAAATTAAATGAAAGCCCAATAACCAGAAACATTACAATTTAATTAAATTGAACCAACAGGCTGGTTTGTCTTGGTTATCTCCCTTGCAAACATCTCCCACGATTTTGGCTAAGTGTAGGAGACTCTTCTCTTGTGCTCTCAGCCTTGATCTAGTCACTGGTCCAATCCAAACACTTGCTGGCTCTCCTGGTGTATCTCTCTGGTTCTGGTTCTGGTCCTGGTTCCCCTCATCAGCAGCCTCCTCATCAGTGTCACTCAGCTCCTCCTCAAGGTCTCTGGTCATGGCTACACCAGGCTATCCTGACTGAAACCCAAGTGAATCAGACTGAGGTTCAGCTGGGTGGAGAGAACAGACAGTTGGACGAGACCGGGCAACCACTGAATGCGGCTGGAAGTCAGCTAGGAGCAACCGGTGGGCAACAAAGGAATGATCAGGAAGGTGAGGCCGAGTCCTCAGAGACTGGTAACCGGACTGATCCAAACATCCAAGGAGATGGGAGGATAGGACCGGATGAACCAATGGCTGAACCTACCATGAAGCAGATACTTGATGCAATCAAGTTGATGGGAAGTCAGATGCTGGCTATGACCCAAGTGTTCACGCCTGTTGTGAACTCATCTACGGGTCAAAACTACTCAAGCACCTGTGATAGTTCCAGGAGTTGCTGAGACTGGTGGATATGTGGCGCCTCTTGCTGAGGTGATTGAGTTAGATCCACCAGTTGGGGCAACCAAGAAGGTTGATTACCTAAAGGTGCTTGAGCACATTCACTCGTTTGGGAACCAAACACTTTGCTGGAAGTGCTGATCCCATGGAGGCAGATGAGTGAGGGACACGGCTGGCTAGGAACTTCAGGTCTACAAGGTGCCCTGAGGAGTACCAAAGAGACATAGCAGTGCACTTCCTGGAGGGAGATGCACACAACTGGTGGCTGTCCCTAGACAAGCGCACCAATGGTTCTATTGTGAAGTTTCTCTGACTTTGAGGTTGAGTTTCAACCACAAGTACTTTCCAGCTGAAGCATGGGACCGTTTGGAAGCTAAGTTCCTGGACTTGGTTCAGGGCAAGCGGTTCAGTAAGGGAGTATGAGGAAGAGTTCAACCGGCTCAGGAGGTATGTGGGTAAGGAACTTGAGGATGAGAAGGTTTCAGGTCCGCAGGTTCATAAGGGCTAGACCTGAGCTTAAGACTTATTGCTCAGTCCGTACCTTCAACACAGTCTCTGAGTTGTGGAGAGGATGGCAATGGCTGGAGACCAATCTGGCTGAGGAGAACAAACACAAGCTTAAGAGTGTGGTGGTGTCTTCCGTCGGAGTGGTGACAAGAAGAGAAAGAGGGACGCGCTGAAGGGGGTAAACCCTCAAGTGGTAGGCCAGAGTGTCCCAAGTGTGGTAAACACCATGGAGGAGAGTGCTGGAAGGCAATGGGAGCCTGTACCCGTTGTGGCAAGATGGATCACTCAGCTCGGGATTGTCCTGGTCCGGATAGGAACCGTGGACAAGGCTCGACCAGTGAAGCCAGGACTTGTCATCAGTGTGGTAAGAAAGGCATTTCCGTGTGGACTGTCCTCAGTTGCAAACTGGACAAGGCAAGGTCCGTGGTGAACAGAACCGGCCAGACCCCAAACAAGGCCAAACTTCAGCACCTCGAGTCTATGAACTTTCAAGGGATGTGGATGAGTCCGACCCTTCAAGGCGATCACTGGTATAATTCTAAAACCCATTCTTCTTAAATTTTTAAATTTATTAGAATGGCATGGTATGGAATCTAGGATGGACTAGATACTTAGTTAAGGTCTTATGTAGGGACCTTATGTATTGGTGGTGTGGAAACACATGTATTATTGATACTGGAGCTACACATAGTTTTGTGAGTCCAGATATGATTGGAAAAGGTATGTTCCAAATGGAACTAGGATGATCTTGGCTTGGTGAGTGCAGCCGGTGGGCAAATGATGCACCCACTAGGTCTAGTCAAGACATCCCAGTAATGATCCATAGTAAGGCAATGCCGGTGGATCTGATTGTGGTCCGCCTTAAGAATCACGAGGTGATCCTAGGTATGGACTGGCTTGGCAAGAATCGGGCCACCTTAGACTGTCATCGAGGAAGGTGCAGTTTGAGAGTGGGTGTGGACCCCCGATCAGGTACCAAGGTATTAATCGGCCTCTGGATGCTTAGTGTTATCAGCAGTCCGTGCGGCAAGGATGCTGGAACAAGGTTGTGAGGCTTATATAGCCACAATCACCACTAAGGAGGTCGTAGGGGATGGTGGCCCGGACGGGATACCGCTGGTCAGTGAGTTTGATGATGTGTTTAGGTCACTACAGGGCATTCCCCCTGATAGGTCAGACCCATTCATAATAGAACTGGAACCAGGGACGGCCCCAATGTCAAAGAGCCCATACCGCATGGCTCCAGCCGAGATGGCTGAGCTAAAAGAAACAACTTGAAGAGTTGTTGGAGAAAGGGTTCATACGCCCAAGTGTATCACCCTGGGGTGCACCAGTCCTTTTTGTTAAGAAGAAGGATGGTAGCTTCAGGTTGTGCATAGACTATAGGGGGTTGAATAGGGTGACTATAAAGAATAAGTACCCACTGCCCCGGATTGATGAGTTGCTAGATCAACTAAAGGGAGCAAATGGTTCTCCAAGATTGATTTGGCATCTGGTTATCATCAAATCCCCATTGCATCAGAAGATGTAAGGAAGACAGCTTTCCGGACTAGGTATGGCCACTATGAATTTGTGGTTATGCCATTCGGATTGACTAATGCACCAGCAGCCTTCATGAAGATGATGAATGGAATTTTCAGGGAGTACTTAGATGAATTTGTAATCATCTTCATTGATGATATACTAGTTTACTCTAAGACCCGGGAAGATCATGAGAGGCATCTCAGGTTGGTGTTGGAAAGGTTGAGAGAACAACAATTGTTTGCCAAGTTAAGCAAGTGTAGCTTTTGGCAGAAGAGCATTGGCTTCCTAGGACATGTGGTGTCTGAGGAAGGAGTGTCTGTTGATCCGGAGAAGATCAAGTGTATACAAGAGTGGCCAAGGCCAAAGAATGCTACAGAAGTAAGAAGCTTCTGGGTTTGGCCGGATACTACAGGAAGTATGTCAAAGGGTTTGCAAGTGTGGCACAACCTATGACACAACTTACTGGAAAGGATGTCAAATTCATTTGGTCAGAAGCTTGTGAAAAGAGCTTTGAAGCCTTGAAGAACATGCTGACCAGTGCACCAGTTTTGGTGTTACCTGAGGAAGATCAACCCTATGTGGTGTACACGGATGCATCCATTACTGGATTAGGCTGTGTGCTCACACAGAATGGGAAGGTCATAGCATATGCCTCGAGGCAACTCAGGAAGCATGAGGGCAACTACCCAACACACGACCTGGAGATGGCCGCAGTGGTGTTTGCCTTAAAGATATGGAGATCATATTTGTATGGTGCCAAAGTCCAGATTCTCACTGACCACAAGAGCCTGAAGTACATTTTCACTCAACCTGAGTTGAATTTGAGACAAAGGCGGTGGATGGAGTTTGTGGCCGACTATGATTTGGACATTGCCTATCACCCAGGCAAGGCCAATCTAGTGGCAGATGCTTTAAGCAGGCGTAGGGCTGAGGTATCAGCTGAGAAAGAAGCAGAGATCCTGGAAGGGATGGTCCGGTCACTGCATCTAGACACCATGGCAAGTGAGGATGAGCCTTTGGGTTTAGAAGCTGTGAACCGGGCTGATCTACTTACCAGAATACAACAAGCACAAAGCTTGGATGAGAATTTGCAAAAGGTTGCAAAGAATGATAAGACTGAGTACCAAGTCACAAGTAATGGTACCATTTTGGTACATGGGCGGGTTAGTGTTCCTGGTGACCGGGGACTAAAGGAGGAGATTATGAGCCAAGCTCATAAGTCTAAGTTCTCAGTGCACCCGGGACTAAACAAGATGTACAAAGACATCAAAAGGTATTACCATTGGATCAGGATGAAGGCTGACATTGCTGAGTGGTGGCAAAGTGCCCTACTTGTCAATTGGTCAAGCTGAACATCAAGTTCCAAGTGGGTTACTACAAAACCTACCCATACCAGAATGGAAGTGGGATCACATCACAATGGACAAGGAAGATCAAGGCGACTTGTGCAAAGTTGGTGCAAAAGAAATAATGCCCAAAGTATGCACAAGGAAGATCATGAATCAAACACTGTCCGGATCATGCTCTGAATCACCAAGAGGGGAATGTGCAAGATCAGTATCAAGATCAAGAGTGTGCATTATCAGGGCAATGATCATGTTGGTGCAAAGTCAGGGAGTTCCTGTCGAAACACTTGAGAAGTGTTAAAGAAGAGTTGGCGCCAAGCTACATGTTTGAATTCAAAAGAGATCACATGCTGCCTTAGCCAAAGAGCTGTTATGAGAGGTCACTCTCACTCATGCTGAACGTGCCTGTCTCTCTCTCCAGCCTGCTCTGACTCTGATTTCCCTTAATTATTATTAGTTTAATGTATCTGTCCTTTAGTAATTGTTTAATACATTGCAAGGTCTGTCTTTGGCTATATAACAGCCTATTGTAATCACTTTGTAACTTAAGCAAAGAGGAGTCCTCTTACTTCACCATTCTGGTCACTCTTGTTTTCTTATTCTCCTGGTTACTCACGGATTCATTACTCCTCATACTCAAACAATTCTCCAAATACTCACTTACTCTCCATTACTATCTCTTTGATTCTCACAGAAACTCTTATTCTCTCCATCACTAAACTCGCCCATACTCTGTTCTCCTTTACTCTCACATCATATTCCCACAATTCTCACATGGTATCAGAGCTACAAGCTCTTGAGAACCTATACAGCTTCCGCAAACATTTCTTTTTCATATTTTTCTCTAAAACTCTGTTTCTGTTCATCCTTGTATCCTCTGGTCTAAAGCTGTTCCAGAGGGAATAGACTCACCAGAACTTAAGATAAAGGAGAACTTTATTTTCTGGAACTCAAGAAGGCTCTAGCTCAGTCCAGCAAGCCTCATCAAAGTCCAGTTGCAAGCTCTGTTCTTGCAAAACCAGTGGGTACTATCTATTATCCACTGGTCCAAAACTCTTCAAGATGGATAAACAAGAAGCCTGGCGATTTCTGTGGTGTTAAAGGGGCCAAATTACCTTCACTGGTCCAGGCTGATGAAGACAGCACTTGGAGGGCGTGGTTTGTGGGAGCACTGTGTACAAGAAGCTTCAAAGCAAACCGGCAGCAAATGGAAGCAAGAAGACCTCCTGGTCTTGTCTGTTCTCCAAAGCTCTCTCTCAGATCCTATTTTGGAATCTTATGCATACTGTGAGAGTTCTAAGGAGCTTTGGAGACACTCTACAAGGTGTATGGTCACTCATCCAACCTCACAAGAGTGTATGAGCTCAAGAAGGCTGTAAATAACCTATCTCAGGAGGAGATGGAATTTACTGACCATTTTGGCAAGTTTAATTCTCTGTGGGGTGAGCTTGAGTCATTGAGGCCTTCTACAACAGATCCAACCATCATCCTTGAAAGAAGAGAGCAAGACAAGGTGTTTGGCTTCTTCTTACCCTCAGCCCAATGTACACTGACCTCATTAAGCACATATTGAGGTCAGAGAAGCTTCCCACTCTGGATGAAGTGTGCTCTCAAGTCCAAAAGGAGTTTGGCTCACACGGCTTGTTTGGAGGAAAGGAGTCTCTTTCACTTTCAAACCAAGCATCCGCCAAGTACAAGAAGTCAGAGGAAGGAGGACTCAAGTGTGAGCACTGTCAGCGTGAAGGGCACATCAAGGAGAAGTGTTGGGATCTTAACCCACACCTCAAACCTGCCAAGTTCAGATGAACCAAGTCCATGGAGGTACAAGGAACTAGCTCAGGTTCCTTGAGTTGTAAGCTAACCTCCTGAACTTAATTTGAGCTTGTTGAATTTATTTAAATTGTGTCTTGTGTGTGTGTGCTAGGCGAGTTGTTTAGCCTCTGTTATTGTCTTTGTTGCATTGCTAGAGTTCTAGGAGAGTTTCCTGGCTTGTAGTGCATTCATGTTCTGTTTAAGGTGATTAGATGAGTTGTCTAGTCTCTGTGGCTGTTCAAAGTTTTCTTTTAAATTGCCTAAATGTCTTGTGTTGATGAGTTATCATTCTTGTGCATTTAGAGAAGTTGGTGTGCATGGATTGTTCTAAATGTGTGTGTTTAGCTTCTGTCCATTGCATTTGTTTTTAAACATTGGGATCAGACTTGATGTGGTATCAAGGTTTGATCCTAGTGTGTGTGGACTGATTCTTGTTGGAGTTTGAGTGATGTTTCAGGTACACAAGAGGTGATCCCTGCCCATCATCAAATCAATACAAAGAAGAAGTCTTGCCCATGTGTTCAGAGCCTACACTTGGTGTATATTCCTGACCATGGAGAGACAACTTGTGTGTAGAACCGGTTGAATTAAGCGCAGCCTGTTTGGGTGTTGAGCTCCTGGTTCCAAGAGACACACAAGGAAGAATTGTTTTAGGCAGTGGATAGGAGATAAGAGGAGGAGGAACTGGTTGACTTAAGCGCAGCTGTTGGGGTGATGCGCTCCTGGTTCTAGCTAAGTCTTGCTCACTTCCAAGCTTGGTCCATCCCTATACTCTCTGGATCAAGCTTGAGGAGGGGTAATGAAGAGAGCAATCCTGAAGATCCAACCACCACAAGCCATTGGCAAGCTGTGGAGTTCACACTTGCATCATGAATCCGATCAAAGAAGACTCAAGGCACTCACTGTCCCAAGCATGAGATTGAGCTTCCATGATCTAAGTGTTACTTTACCAAGTGGGGATTCAAGTGGAGTTCACTTCCCACCATACTGATGAAAGGGAAGCACCTTAAACTCATCTCAATACATTTATGATTGTTCTTACACTTAAAATGTTATTGAGCTTGTTGTGATTGGATGCTTTGCCTTGAGAACTGATGCACCTTTGGGATAATGTATCAGGTACCTTAGTGGAGCTCTCTGAAGTAGAAGCTGGTGGTCCCTAAGCCCTTTCAAGATGGCGAGTAGTCAGAAGAGAGGGGGAGACACAACCGGCCTAAAGAAGAGTTCCGAGATGTTGGTGTGTGCAAGTTATGGAGTTCATCCTTGCAGCACAAGTCAGGCCATGATCCAGAGTCTAAGGACTCCACCATGAGTTATCTGAGTTCCTTAGACTCACTGGCCAATCCCCAAGCTGTGTTGAACTCTACTCTTTTTCCTTGGTATGAGTTTTGTCCCATGTGGTTTTCTCATACTAAAGGTTTTAATGAGGGAGCTTCTTCATAGTTCCAAGCTTGCCCAAGGATCTCCTATGGTCAAGCTTGAGGGGAGTGTTAGAATGAAGAAGGAAGAAGCAGTAGCTAAGAGTGATCAAGGCGACTTGTGCAAAGTTGGTGCAAAAGAAATAATGCCCAAAGTATGCACAAGGAAGATCATGAATCAAACACTGTCCGGATCATGCTCTGAATCACCAAGAGGGGAATGTGCAAGATCAGTATCAAGATCAAGAGTGTGCATTATCAGGGCAATGATCATGTTGGTGCAAAGTCAGGGAGTTCCTGTCGAAACACTTGAGAAGTGTTAAAGAAGAGTTGGCGCCAAGCTACATGTTTGAATTCAAAAGAGATCACATGCTGCCTTAGCCAAAGAGCTGTTATGAGAGGTCACTCTCACTCATGCTGAACGTGCCTGTCTCTCTCTCCAGCCTGCTCTGACTCTGATTTCCCTTAATTATTATTAGTTTAATGTATCTGTCCTTTAGTAATTGTTTAATACATTGCAAGGTCTGTCTTTGGCTATATAACAGCCTATTGTAATCACTTTGTAACTTAAGCAAAGAGGAGTCCTCTTACTTCACCATTCTGGTCACTCTTGTTTTCTTATTCTCCTGGTTACTCACGGATTCATTACTCCTCATACTCAAACAATTCTCCAAATACTCACTTACTCTCCATTACTATCTCTTTGATTCTCACAGAAACTCTTATTCTCTCCATCACTAAACTCGCCCATACTCTGTTCTCCTTTACTCTCACATCATATTCCCACAATTCTCACACTTTGTGACTGGATTTCCCACGACTAGAAACAAGAAAGATGCAGTATGGGTGGTTGTGGACCGCCTGACCAAATCTGCACACTTCTTGCCCATCAAGAAAGGTGATGGAGTGGATGAGATTGTAAAAATCTACATGGATCAGATTGTGAGGCTGCATGGAGTGCCGGCCAGTATAGTCTCAGACAGAGACCCTAGATTCACTTCTTATTTCTGGAGAGCCTTCCAAAAGGCCCTAGGAACAAGAGTGAACATGAGCACATCCTATCATCCTCAAACGGATGGTCAGTCAGAAAGGACCATCCAGACATTGGAAGATATGCTAAGGGCATGTGTTCTAGATTGGGGTGACTCTTGGGAGAAGCATTTACCACTGGTGGAGTTTGCATACAACAACAGCTTTCACACCAGCATAGGTATGTCTCCTTATGAAGCATTGTATGGACGGCCTTGCAGGACACCTTTGTACTGGACCCAAGTGGGGGAGCGCAGCATGATAGGTCCTGAGATTGTGGAAGAGACCACAGAAAAGATCAAACTGGTCAAGGAGAAGATGAAGGAAGCTCAAGACCGCCAAAAGAGCTATGCTGACAAGAGAAGAAAACATCTTGAGTTTGAGGTTGGTGATCTAATCTACCTCAAGATGATTACTTTCAAAGGAAGGGCAAGAGTTTCTGGAAGAAGGAAACTAGACCCAAGGTTCTTAGGTCCATTCAGGATACTTGAAAGAGTTGGGGCAGTGGCTTACAAACTGGATTTGCCATCTGAAATGGATGCTTACCACAATGTATTCCATGTGTCTCAACTAAGGAAGTGCCTAACGGATCAAGACATAGTCTTGCCTGAAATTCCAAAGGATCTTGGTAAGAACCTCACCTTAGAGACAAGGCCGGTTCGGATCATTGATCGGATGGAAAAGGCAATGAGAAAGAAGACAGTTCCTATGCTAAAGATTGTATGGGAATTCAATGGTAAAGACATTATCACTTGGGAAACAGAAGCAAGAATGAAAGCTGAGTATCCTGAGTGGTATAGTCAGTATGTGGTTGGAGAATCATCCAATATGAACTCGGGGACGAGTTCCTTCCAAGTGGGGGAGACTTGTCATGTCCCTAGTTCTAACTAAGGCATCCGGACAGGCCATGGTGCGGGGAGATGGGCTGGCCAGGTTGAAAAGACCTAAAGGCAAGCGTATCATGGTCTGATTTAAGGGTTAAGTGCATCAGGAAGCTGAGATTTGACCAGAATAAGAAGAAAAGGAGGAAAAGGTAGCTGGACGAGTAAACCGGAAGCTGGACATGGTCCGGAAGGTGTTCCATCAGCTCGGTGAAGCTGGTGGGGAGCTCAAACAGTCTTGGGCAGCTCACAGGAGCTGGAGAGGTAGCTCACTCAGCTCAGGCAACTGTCACTCAGCTCAACCCAGCTGGACGGAGTGATGGAGCTTTGGCCGGTCATTGCGGACCGTGGGTGATGGTCACGGACCGGATGCTGGTCATGAGTGTCCGTTGAGCCTAGCTTGCTTGGGCAAGTGAGCTGAGCTTATGGGCAATTAGCTGAGCTTAAGATCGATGGGAACAAAGGAAGAAAGGGGCGGTTTACAAGCGGTTGGACGGTTTGGGACGGTTTTGGGACGAAAAGGTGTCCGTTGGCCATTTGGCCAATCACATCGTCTGGACGGTTTCCAATCCTCTTCCCTATAAATAAACCTCTCCATCATCGACATTTCTCATCAGAAAGACAAGGGGAAACTCTGCCCAAATCTCTACAGAATCAAAGGAGAGAAAAAGAGAAGTAAAACCGCAAAGGCAGTCCGTGTGAGACAAAGGAGATTCCGGTGGGTTCTAAGCCGTGGGCAAGTGAAACTTGATCGGAAATGGATACCAGAGGAAAGGAGAAGGCTGCAGAGAAGAGTGTGGGGGCTTCCGAACACACGCCTAAGGTACTGGATGCAAACCAAGTACAAACCGCCATGAATCATCCATCCGGGTGGTTTGGCCGTTTGATCCATGTGTGGATGGTTGCATCTATTGTTCTTCCTTTGTCAATTTATCTCTTCTCTATCATATTCTGAAGTTATCTATGAGTCTAAACTCATGAACACGCCACCAAGGCTTGGCCAGATCAGAGTAATCTCTCCATGGCCTTGGTTGGGCATGTATGGTCCGATCTCATACTTCCTGTGGGAGTTATTGGGATTTGGCGTTTGATATCTCTTAGTGGGGATTTATAATGAATTATCAAAGTGATAGAATAATTTTATATGATTGATTTCGAGATGGTACCATGAAACCGGTTAGGTTGTTCACGGCCAAGTTCAATATGATCAAGGCCGGTTCTGGGAAATCCGCTTGGACCATTCTCTTAATCTTGAATTATCATGATTTATCATGTGTTTAAATTAGTTTTTGGATGAGTAATTCAATGGGTCACAAATCGGCCAGAAATGGACTTAGTGTCCTAAACCATGCTTAGGTTTGTATTTGCTAGGATATCGGTCATGAATCTTATGCATATGTGTTGTGGGTTTTGATTTCAGGTTCTGACAGGGACCGTGGTAAGGCTAAGGAGCCATGAAGACCTTGGCCGTGTGGGATGTGTGATGTAGTTCATGTTGTAAACCTTGGATTTATGTTTAGCCTATTGTGCAACTTATGATTTGAATACTATGTATGGATCACATTTGACATATATATATAAGATGATGTTTGCCTTAAGCTTCCGCATTGTTTTATTATTGCATGAACCTCAAATGACTGAAAAATGACTAAGTAAAGATTGGACCTTAACCGGCTGAATTACACTTAGACGTTTAGGTAAGGCCGCGGACTGGTTGGATCATGGGATCCAGGTTTGGGTCTTACAAGCTAGGTTAGGTGTTGGTGACTTGTGTGACACTCTTGCTCTTATCTATTTATTTCCTTTGTCAATACTCCCCCTCAAGCTTAGCCATACAGCATGGGTGAGCTTGGAGACCATGAACACATCCCTCATTAAAACCTTTGTGTGCAAAACCCAGTGGGACAAAAACACACCAAGGAAAAAGAGTAGATGTTTCATGGCTAAGGGGATCATGAACTGGACAGATCTATGAGTCCCAATCTTGGATGAATGAACTCACAGACCTTGGTGCTTGCTCCCTTGGTGAAGATGTCTGCTAACTGATCTTCACTTCTAGTGTAGCAAGGTAGAATAATCTTCTGCTCCACAGCTTGTCTAACCTTGTGACAATCCACTTCAATATGCTTTGTCCTCTCATGAAACACTGAGTTTGAAGCTATGTGAATGGCTGCCTGGTTATCACAGTGCATGGTGATTGGTGTTGTTGTTTCAATGCCCAAGTCTCTCAGCAGGTTCCTGATCCAAATCAGCTCACTGGTCAGCTTCCTCATGGCTCTATATTCTGCCTCAGCACTTGAAGATGATACCACCTTCTGCTTCTTACTCTTCCAAGTAACCAAATTGCCTCCTATGAAGGTGCAATAGCCAGTAGTAGACCTCCTGTCCACTCTATCACCAGCCCAATCTGCATCACAATACCCTACAATCTCTGTGCTCTTGTTGCAACCCATCCAAACACCTTGACCAGGAGCCTCCCTTAGGTATCTCAAGATCCTATCCACCATGTTCCAATGGTGAACCTTTGGTGCTTGCATATGCTGGCTCACTTGGTTGACAGCAAAGCAAATGTCTGGTCTTGTGATGGTGAGATAGATCAGCTTCCCCACCATTCTTCTATAGAGTTTGAAATCGCCAAATGGTGTATCTTCAAACTCCCCCTCACGCAAGATCTTGTAACCCTCTTCAAGTGGTGTCTTAGCTACTCTTGCTCCAAGCTTTCCTGCCTCATTTAAAAGATCAAGTGTGTACTTTCTTTGAGATAAGAAAAGCCCCTCTTTAGAGCGGCATATTTCTATCCCTAGAAAGTACTTTAGCTCACCCAAATCTTTAATATCAAAGCTAGACTTAAGGAAAGCTTTGGTAGAGATGATACCTTCCTTGTTGCTTCCTGTGATGATGATATCATCCACATAGATCAGAATCACCACAATTCCTTGCTTGCTTGTGAGAGTGAAGAGAGTGTGATCAGCTTCTGATTTTACAAACCCTCTTCCATTGAGAGTTGTACTCAGCTTGTGATACCAGGCTCTTGGTGATTGTTTTAGTCCATAGATGGCCTTCTTTAATCTTAAAACATTTCCTGGCTTGACCATGTCTTCCATACCAGGAGGTGGCCTCATGTAAACCTCATCCTCTAGCTCTCCTTGTAGAAAGGCATTCTTGACATCCATCTGCCATAAATCCCATTCCAAGTTTACAGCTAAGGAGAGGACAATCCTGATGGTGTGGAGCTTAGCTACTGGTGCAAAAGTATCCAGGTAGTCTTCTCCATAGACTTGAGTGTATCCTCTTGCAACCAGCCTTGTCTTCTTCCTTTCTGGTTGTCCATTTGCTTTGTACTTGATAGTGAAGAGTAGGCGACTTGTTACTGCCTTCTTGCCTTTTGGAAGTTGAGTTTCAAACCATGTATCATTCTTGATCATAGCTCCTATCTCATCTCCCACTGATTCTCTCCACTCATCCAGTGCCATTGCTTCCTCATAGGTCTTTGGTATGTAAGCTTCATCTAGGTGGGTGATAAATGCCACATGTTCTTCTGGAAAGTATGCCAAGGAGCAGACTGCTTGAGTAGGATGAGCCACTGCATTGCTGTTGAAGTATACTCTGGTGTTGGTCCAATTTGATGGATCTCTCTTCACTCTGGTACTCCTTCTCAATGGTTGAATCTGCTCTTCTACCACTGCTTCTTCCTGTCCTTGATCACCATCAGATTCTGCACCATCTTGATCATGTGTTGATGCTGAATCATTTTCTGGTGTTGATTCATGCTCACTGCCTCCCTCATGATCAGGATGGGCTGGCGTATCAACTGGTACTCTTTATGCATCATCCTCAGCAACTGGTGTAGATGGTGATGGTGCTGGTGATGGTGCTGGTGCTGGTACTGGCGCCACACCACTGATCCCCAAACTCTCCAAGATGGTTCTCAGGTTGTTTGCTCTATCAGATGGTCCTTGTGAGAGATCTCTAAGATTTTCCCAGCTCTTCTCATCATAGTACCCCTTGGATTCCACAAACTTGACATCCCTTGAGACCATAACTCTTCTTGAATCTGGAATATAGCACTTGTACCCTTTCTGTGTGTGGGTATAGCCTATGAACATTCCCTTGACAGTCTTGGCTTCCAGCTTATTTCTCTGTTCTCCTGGTGTCAAGACATAGCACACACAACCAAACACACGCAAGTGATCTAATGGAGGTGTGATCTTGTTTAATACCTGAAAGGGAGAGACATCTTTGAGCACTTTTGTGGGGATCCTGTTGATCAGATAGCAAGCTGTAATCACAGCATCTCCCCAAAACCTCTTTGGAACATTTGTATGAAACATCATGCTCCTTGCAACCTCCATAAGATGTCTATTCTTCCTCTCAGCAACTCCATTTTGTTGTGGTGTGTATGGGCAGCTTGTTTGATGAATGATGCCATGCTTTGCTAGGTGTTGTTTAAAGGCATTGCTAGTATACTCCCCACCATTATCAGACCTAAATATTTTGATCTTGGAATTGAAATGGTTAGTTACATAGTTTTGGAAGTTAATAAAAGCTTCTAAAACTCTATCTTTGCTTTAATCAGTGTGAGCCAAGTGTATTTTGATTTCTCATCTATGAATGTCACAAAATATTTATGGTTTTCTCTAGATGCACAAGGTGCAGTCCACACATCAGAATGCACTAGATCAAAACACTTTTCATAAACAGTCATAGATTGAGGAAAAACAGATTTGCAATGTTTGCCAAGAATACAAGCCTCACAAGATTCATTCTGAAAAGATAAATTAGGTAACAATAAGCTTAAAGCTCTAGCATGGGGATGGCCTAATCTAGCATGCCATAACACATTACTAGCTAAAACAGAATTCAAAGCAGTAGATAAATCTGATAAATTGGTATCTTCAAGCAAATAAAGCTCTCCCTTGCTCACACCTTTTCCCAGCATCTTACTGGTCTTAATATCCTGAAAACAAACATCATTAGGACTGAAAATAACATTGCAATCTAGGTCATTAGTAACTCTTTTAACAGATAACAAGTTTGATGTGAAGGTAGGCATATAAAAAGCTTGAGAATCTTTGTTAAACAAGTTCAGATTTCCTACTCCCTCAATTGGAATTCTATCACCATTTGCAATCACAACACTACCTAGAGGAGGTTTAATATCACTAATCAGTCTAGCATCCTTAATCATATGGTGAGAAGCTCCTTAATCAATGATTAAAGGCCTAGCAGTGTGAGAAGCATTGTGTATAGAATTTAAAGCATTAATACTTTGGTTACCAGAATTTGCATTGAGGGCTTTGATCAAGGCCTCAATGTCTGACTTCCTGATGAATGCATCATCATGAGATGGCTGAGACATGGCGTGAGAGGTGGAACCACCAGTATGTGCTGTAGAGACCAAGGCTCTCCCATCATCTCCTATGCGCATGGAGTTTGATGCTGGATGCTCTTGGGCTCTTGCTTCATGTGCTCTGGCCTGGCTGTACTTGTTAGCTGAGACAGGCCTGAGATGAGGGTGGAGGATCCAGCAGTTGGTCTTGGAGTGTCCACTCTTTTTGCAGTGCTCACAAGATACTGCCTTATCTCCTCCTCCTCTTGGTTTATAGTAAGCCTTGTTAGCTGCTGCACTCTCCATCTTCTCAGCCTTGTGTACCATAGATAACTCTCCTTTCCCACCACCAAAGAGTCCATCTGAGCCTATCTCCTTTTGTAGTTGAGCACACACTTCATCATAGCTTGGAAGCTCCTTGTCTCTTAGTATGTGCCTAACCACATCAGTGAAGCTTGGACTGAGTGTGAGAAGTAGTCCAAAGACTTTGTCTGAGATTTTAGAGAACAGAATGTGTATAGAGAGATTAATGAGAGATTAGAAGAGGGAATAAGAGATTAAGAGCAGATTAGGAGAGATTTGGTTTTGAGATTCAATAGTAACTAAAGGGGAGAGATGTCGACATGATGAACTAGAGAGAGAGAGAGTAAGACTCAAAGTATGATTTCATTAAGTGAAGAGATTACAATATAAAGGAGAGAGCTGAAGAGGGTTTGCGCAAGCTAACCCACTATTACAAGCATGTGAGGTCAAACCACTATTCTAAACACTAGGCTGAGATGCTTTACATGCTTTGCTTTGCTTTAACCAGCCTGTAAAGCAAAACCTTATCCACAAACGGTAACAAGGATGGCGCGCCTCTCTTCCTTTGGTTAGATCACTGTGCTTTCCTTCTTCCTCAACCCAAGTGTTCCATAGTTTCATTTTAACCTTCTCACACTTGCATTTACCTCTTTTACCATGCAGTAACTTTATTTTTACTGCATGGTAACTTTTCACAAGTTACTCTTCTTCTCTTCTCCTCTTTATTCTCATCACTCTCCTCATCTCTTCTCACCACATTTCAACACTCCCCCTCAAGCTTGACCATGTGGAACAAGTCGAGCTTGGAAGGACCATGAGATCTTCCTCATTAAAAACCTCATCAAAGAAAACCCATTGGGACAAAACTTTGATGAGGGAAAAAGAGTAAAGACCTCATGATCAGGGGACTAGTGAATGGGTGTAAGATCAATGAGTCCTAACCTGATGTGTATGGACTCCATTGTCTTTTGTCTTGCTGCCTTGGTGAATATATCTGCCAACTGATCTTCACTTCTAGTGTAACATGGCAAGATAACTCCCAAGACTATCATCTGCCTTACCTTGTGACAATCAACCTCAATGTGTTTTTGTCCTCTCATGAAACACAGAGTTGGTAGCAATGTGGATTGCGGCTTGATTGTCACAATGCATGGTCATTGGAGTTGCTTGCTCGATCTCCAAGTGCTTGAGAATCCCTTTGATCCACACTAACTCATTGTAAGCTTCAGCATAGCTCTATACTCAGCTTCAGCACTCGAACATGAGACCACCTTCTGCTTCTTGCTCTTCCAAGTAACCATGTTTCCTCCAATGAAGGTACAATACCCAGTTGTAGACTTCCTATCATTTCTATCACCAGCCCAATCAGCATCACAGTAGCCAACCACTTCAGAACTCTTGTTGCATCCCATCCATACTCCTAAACCTTGAGTTCCATTGAGATACATGAGCACTCTCTCCACCATTCTCCAATGATGCTCCTTTGGTTGTTGCATATGCTGGCTGACTTGATTCACTGCAAAGCATATGTCTGGCCGAGTGATAGTGAGGTAGATCAGCTTCCCCACAAGCTTCCTATACAACTTAGGATCATGAAATGGCTTGCTATCTTCCATCTCCCCCTCTCTTGGAATCTTGTACCCATCTTCCATGGGCATCTTTGCTGTCTTTCCTCCATAAGCACCTGCATCTTTCAAAAGATCAAGTGCATATTTTCTTTGAGATATAAAATAATCCTTCCTTAGACCTGCACAACTCAATCTCAAGAAAATATTTCATCTCTCCCAAGTCTTTTATGTCAAAGACAGACTTGAGATACTCCTTGGTTTCTTGTATACCTGTTTTATCAGAACCAGTGATGATAATATCATCAACATATACAAGAATAACAATGATACCTCCTGGTGTAACCAAGGTGAAGAGTGTGTGATCCAACTCACACTTTCTGAATCCTTTACCATTCAGAGTAGTGCTGAGCTTGTGATACCAAGCCCTTGGTGATTGCTTCAACCCATAGATAGCTTTCTTCAGTCTTAACACATTTCCTGGTTTTACCATCCCTTCCATTCCTGGTGGTGGTAACATGTAGACTTCATCTTCAAGCTCCCCCTGAAGAAGGCATTCTTCACATCCATTTGCCATAGATCCCACTCAAGGTTGACAGCAAGTGATAGCACTACTCTGATAGTATGAAGCTTGGCGACTGGAGCTAATGTGTCTATGTAATCCTCACCATAGGTTTGTGTAAAGCCTCTTGCCACCAGTCTAGTCTTCCTCCTATCTATCTTACCATTAGGTAAATACTTTATGGTAAAGATCCATTTGCATGATACTGCCCTCTTCCCCTTAGGTAACTTGCTTTCATACATGGCATCTGCCTCAGCATTGACTGAATCCCTCCACTCTTGAATCAACATTGCTTCTTCATAGCTTCTTGGCACATAGCTCTCATCTAAGCTTACTTGAAAGGCACAATGTTCTTCCGGGAACTCAGCAAAGGAACACACAGCTTGAGAGGGATGCTCCACAGCCTGGGCATTGTAGTACACTCTTGTGTTTACCCAGTTGGAAGCATCTCTTCTCACCCGTGTGCTTCTCCTCAAAGGAACTGCTACTTGTTCCTCACTAGCTTCTTCTTCTTGTATCTGAACTGGTTCTCCAGCTTCCTGATCTCTTCTTGCTGAATCCTCTCCACTTTGGTCAGGAGAATCAGAGCTTTGTTCTTCTAGACCTTCAGCACCAATGCCTTGATCTTCTTGACTTCTTGCTTCTGATTCACTTCCCCCCTCATGATCAAAGTGGGATGGTTCTTCAGCAGTAACTGGTGTAGGTTCTTGTTGCCTACTCTGATCCTGGGACACTCCAATGCCAAGACCCTCAAAAATGTTTCTCAAGCTAGCAGCTCTGTCTGATGGTTGGGATAGATCCTCTAGTTCTTCCCAATTCTTCCCATCATATACCCTTGCTCCTCCATAAACTTGACATCCCGAGACACCAAGACTCTTCTAGCATCAGGATCAAAGCATTTGTATCCTTTCTGACTAGTTGAGTAACCAATAAGCATAGCCTTGGTGCTCTTATGTTCTAGTTTGTTTCTCAGCTCCCCGGGTACCAGTACATAGCACACACACCCAAATGTCCTCAGATGATCCAGGCTTGGTTTACTCTTGTTGAGAACCTCAAAAGGAGATTGATCTTGAAGTATTCTGGTTGGCATCCTGTTGATCAGATAACAAGCAGATATAACAGCATCACTCCAATACCTCTTTGGTGTAAGTAAATGAAGAACAAAGTGATGAACAAGTGAAGAAGATGAACTCGTGAGAGAGAGAGAGAGAGAGAGAGAGAGAGAGAGAGAGAGAGATGTTGCAAAGTAAAGAGAGAGTAAAGAAGGATTTATTTCCTTGATTGATTCTGAATGAATACATACACTATTTAAAGACAAGTTAATAGACATCAGGACAAAGAGAATAGAATAAATAAATCATGGAGCCTGGCGTGTGATAGGGACAGCTCCTAAACGGTCTTCAGGCCACCACTCTCTAAGTAGAACATGTGATACTTCCTTTTTAATATTGTTTCTTGCTTGCAACATCACACAACGGCTCCTTTGACTTCTGAGCTGTGTATTGGCGAGTTTATACTTCCCTTGCCTTGCAAGGTAAGTTGTGTTGATGATTGATAACTTGAGATACAAGTCTTGTACGGACAGACTTGTTCTTCAGGTAACTATAAACCTTCATGCTTCCACTCGCCATATACTCATCTCTTCTCTTCCTCTTTATCCTTCATGTCTTTATGTCAATATTTGGAACACTCTTGTGGAACATTAGTGACCGAGCCACCTCCATGAGGTGCCTGTTCTTCCTCTCAGCTACACCATTCTGTTGTGGTGTATAAGGGCAGCTAGTTTGGTGTAATATCCCATGATGAGCTAGGTGATCTCGAAATGCATGGCTTGTATACTCTCCACCATTATCAGACCTGAAAATCTTAATCTTGGCATGATAATGGTTAGTTACATAGCTTTGAAAATTTTTAAAAGCATCAAGAACCCTATCCTTTGATTTAATGAGTGTTAACCAGGTGTATTTGGATTTTTCATCAATGAAGGTTACATAATATCTATAACCATCACGAGAGAAACAAGGAGCAGTCCAAACATCAGAGTGAATCAAATCAAAACAACTTTCATAGATAGTAGAAGATCTTTGAAACACAGTCTTACAATGTTTACCCAAAATACATGCCTCACACTCCTTATTCTTAAACATGACACCTGGTAACATAATGCTTAAAGCCCTATCATGAGGATGACCTAGTCTAGCATGCCACAATGCATCCTTACTGAGGGAAGAAACAGAATTAAAAGAAACAAAAGAACTAGAAATGGGATCAAGGTCTTCCAGCATATAAAGGTCTCCTTTGGTAGCTCCTTGCCCAATCAACTTACTGCTTTTAATATCCTGAAACTTCACATCATTAGGACTAAAGATAACATTGCATTGAAGATCATTAGTGCATCTTTTCACAGATAAAAGATTTGAAGTGAACTCAGGCATGAAAAATGCTTTAGAATCCTTACTAAACAGTTTCAGTTTGCCAATGCCTCTAATAGGGATCCGATCACCATTGGCAATCATAACATGGCCATGAGCAGGTTCAATGTCTTTTATCAACTTAACATCACTAATCATGTGATGAGATGCACCAGAATCAATGATCAATGGTTTATGCACATTTCTAGCAACATTAGTCCTAGATGATTCATTTCCTTTCAAGATGCTACCTAGCAGTCCTAATATCTTATCAGAGACATCAGGCATTGTAATAGGCAATGTAAGAGCAGCATAAGAGTAACCAAGAGTATGGTTATCTTTGTTACCAGACTCCTTGAGGGCTCGGATGAGTGATGCAATGTCAGCCTTAGTGATCAACTCCTGGTCCAACCCCTTGCCACTTAGCTGATGAGAAGCCATAGCTCTTCCTTCACTTTCACCCACATTCACAGTTGGACCAGCCCCGGATGAACTAGCACCAGTTGCTTCAGTAGAAAGGTTTGCCTTGGCTTCTCTATCTTTGTTGAACTTGCTCGGCTTCAGGTGGGGGTGGAGTAACCAACACTGATTCTTCTTGTGACCCGACTTCTTGCAATGCTCACAGTTCCCTTCATACTTCTCATACTTCTTGCCATTATATGCAGCCTTGTTGGCTTGCATCTCCTCGGCCTGATGAGCCATGGTAAGATCACCCTTTCCTCCAAAGAGACCAAGAGATCCCTCCTCTTTCTGAAGTTGTGCACACACTTCCTCCATGCTTGGGAGAGTAGGCGACCTTAAGATATGCTTGATGACATCTTTGTAGCAAGGATCAAGTGTCATCAATAGCCCAAACACCTGATCTTGTTCTCTTCTCTCCATGAGAGCCGACATGTCAGTGGTGTTGGGTCTTAAGCTTTCAAGCTCGGACCATAAAGATCCAAACTTCCCCATGTGTTTGGTAAGCTCCCCTCCATCTTGCTTCATGGAGTTAATGGCTCTCTTCAACTCAAACACACGGCTAATGTTGGAAACATTCCAAAAGTCTTCATGAGAGTATCCCATAGGTGTTTGGGAGTCTTGCAGTAGCTGTAGGCTTCAAGAAGAGGTACCTCTAGAGATCCTTGCAGCACGGAAAGCACCATCAAGTCCTCTTGGATCCACTTCTTCTCCTCAGCATCCGCGAGAGCTTTTCCCTTCTCACCTTCTTCAGTTTGCTTAGCCACTGGCTTTGGTTCATCATCGGTGATGTGATCCCATAGCCCTAGCCTTCCAATGGCGGTTTTCACCAACCTAGACCACAAGAGATAGTTTGAACCTCCCTTGAGCTGAACTGGAACTGTAACAAGCTTGTTGTAGTTGTTTCCCTCCATCTTCTCTTGCTTGTATCACACGTGACCTGAAAAGCTTCTATCTTGCAACCACGCTTGAAGAACCACCAGAACTCAACCTCAAGACCACACAGACTCTCGGATAAGCTCCAATAATACCTTTAGTATAGTAACAAGTCTTCCCGAATCACCAAGAACACAAGAGAGAGATAAGGCAACAAGAACACAAGATTTGCGGAATGAAAATGAGGTTTCTCTCAATACCAAAGCCAACCTGGCTCTGATTGTAAGAATTAAAGATTAAGAGTGAAGATTGATGAGAATGAGTAACTAAGAGAGTGAGATTGAGAGAATCCGAGAGAGAGTTTAGTGAAGTGGTTTCATTGTTTCTATTCACTTGACTACAAATGGTTCACATACAACATAGATATATCGACATTCTGAGCATAAGAGAACAAAGGAGAAACACATAAACAAATGAGAGAGAGAGAGAGTCGCCTGGTCTTGGATAGCGACCTCTCATGAACGGCTCCAAGGCAAGAGTGAAAACATTATTAAACTCTTGCCGACATCCTCCTTCTTGTCTTTACTCTCCAACGTCTCTCTCTTCTTTCAAACACATCAGAGGCGACTTGGGAAGAATCTTCTTGCTGTTCAAGTCTCGTTTACAAGTTGTAGTGTTGCCTTGTCTCACAAGTTGTACGACCATACTTGTGTTCCAAGGTAACACCACTTCCTTGTATCATTTGAATCTCTTCTTCTCCTCTGATTACTCTTATGCTTCTACGCTTCATCTCAACACTCCCCCTCAAGCTTGACCATGTGAAACAAGTCAAGCTTGGAAGTCATGAAGCATTCCCTCATTAAAACCTTAGCATGGTAAAACCTCATGGGACAAAAACCACGCCAAGGAAAAAAGAGTAGAACACTTCATGAAGGAGAGAATCAGTGAGATGATATGTCTATGAGTCCAAGCTTTGAATGGATGAACTCACAGACCTTTCGGCTTGCAGCTTTGGTGAAGATGTCTGCCAGTTGCTCTTCACTTCTGGTGTAACATGGCAGTATGATGCGTTGCTCCACTGCTTGTCTGACTTTATGGCAATCAACTTCAATGTGTTTGGTTCTTTCATGGAACACATTGTTGGAGGCTATATGGATGGCTGCCTGGTTATCACAATGCATTGTGATGGGATCTTTGCTCTCAATTCCCAAATCCCTTAGCAGGTTCTTCATCCAGATTAACTCACTGGTGAGTTTCCTCATTGCTCTATACTCAGCTTCTGCACTAGAGCATGAGACTATCTTCTGCTTCTTGCTCTTCCAAGTGACTAAGTTGCCTCCTATGAAGGTACAATATCCAGTAGTAGACCTCCTGTCCACTCTGTCTCCAGCCCAATCTGCATCACAGTACCCCACTATCTCAGTGCTCTTGTTACACCCTAGCCATACTCCTTGTCCTGGTGCCTCTCTTAGGTATCTCAGAATCCTTTCCACCATGTTCCAATGGTGCATCTTTGGCGCTTGCATGTGCTGACTGACTTGGTTCACAGCAAAGCATACATCCGGTCTTGTAATGGTTAGATAGATGAGTTTCCCACCATTTTCCTATAGTTCCTGACATCTCCATATGGCTTATCTTCTATCTCCCCCTACGCATCACCTTGTATCCTTCTTCTAGTGGTGTTTTAGCAGCTCTACTGTCAAGATCACCAGGTTGTTTTAACAGATCCAAAGTGTATTTTCTTTGAGATAGGAACAGCCCTTCCTTAGATCTGCAAATCTCAATCCCTAGGAAGTACTTGAGCTCTCCCAAGTCCTTGATGTCGAATGTTGCTTTAAGAAATGCTTTGGTTGAGCTGATCCCTTCTTTGTTACTGCCTGTGATGATTATATCATCTACATAGATGAGTATAACAATGATCCCTTGCTTGCTGGTCAGAGTGAACAAGGTGTGATCAGCCTCAGATTTTACAAAGCCCCTTCCATTCAGTGTTGAGCTCAGCTTGTGATACCAGGCTCTTGGGGATTGCTTCAGCCCATATATTGCTTTCCTCAGTCTCAAAACATTGCCAGGTTTGACCATGCTTTCCATTCCAGGTGGTGGGCGCATGTATACTTCATCTTCTAGTTCTCCTTGTAAGAATGCATTCTTGACATCCATTTGCCAGAGATCCCATTCCAAATTCACAGCAAGGGAGAGCACAACCCTTATGGTGTGTAACTTTGCTACTGGAG
The DNA here is from genome assembly GCF_000801105.2 of Raphanus sativus. Taxonomy (NCBI): domain Eukaryota; kingdom Viridiplantae; phylum Streptophyta; class Magnoliopsida; order Brassicales; family Brassicaceae; genus Raphanus; species Raphanus sativus. The sequence continues at coordinate 26,678 of NW_026615969.1, forward strand.
CAAACGTTTCTAGATAATCCTCACCATACACTTGGGTGTAGCCTCTTGCTACTAGCCTGGTCTTCTTCCTTTCAGGTTTCCCATTAGCTAGATACTTGATTGTGAACAAAAGCATGCTGGTCACTGCCTTCTTGCCTTTGGGAAGTTCACTCTCAAAGAAGGTTCCATTCTTCTTCATAGCCCCATCTCATCCTCCACAGACTCTCTCCATTCATCTATCTCCATGGCTTCTTTATAGCTTCTCGGAATGAATTCTTGATCCACATTTGCCATAAAGACTTGGTGGTTCTCGGGAAACTGAGCTAGAGAGCATGTGGCTTGGATGGGATGAGCCACGGCTTGTGAGTTGAAATACACTCTTGTATTCACCCAATCTGTTGGCGGGCGTCTGATCCTCTCACTTCTTCTTGGTGGTTGCGCTTGAGCTGGTTCTTCTAGTGTTGTAGCCTCATTATCCATCTGATCTCTGCTACCCACTGATCCTTCTGGTTGCTCTGCTTGATCATGAGAAACTGAGCTTTGTGGTTGTATCTCAGTTACCTTCCCCCCCTCAGGATCAAGAGGAGCATCCGCAGCAGCTTCATTACTAGGACCCTCCTGGTCTCTATTGCTTGTGGAACCCTCCTGATGAGGGCTTGACTCAGCTGTTGTATTTCCTCCTGGTATACTGATGCCAATGCCCCTCATAACTCTTCTCAAGTTCTCGGCCCTATCTGATGCTGATTGAGACAAGTCTTTTACTTCATCCCAACTCTTTTCTGCATAGTAGCCTTTGGACTCAACAAACCTCACATCCCTGGATACTAGAACCCTCTTGGTATCTGGCACATAGCACTTATATCCTTTTTGGTGAGGAGAGTAGCCTATAAACATGGCTCTGGTGCTCTTTGGTTCCAGCTTGTTTCTTTGTTGTCCTGGAATCAAAACAAAGCACACACACCCAAATACCCGAAGGTGATCTATAGATGGACGATATTTGTTTAATACCTCATGTGGTGACTGATCTTGCAAGATTTTGGTTGGTATCTTGTTGATCAGGTAGCATGCTGTCATCACTGCATCGCCCCAAAACCTCTTGGGCACATTCATGTGGAACATCATACTCCTAGCAACCTCCATAAGGTGCCTATTCTTTCTCTCAGCCACTCCATTTTGTTGTGGAGTGTATGGACAGCTTGTTTGATGGATCACTCCATGCTTGGATAGGTGTTGTTTAAATGCGGTGCTTGTGTATTCCCCACCATTATCTGATCTCAAAATTTTTATCTTGGCATTGTAATGGTTAGACACATAATTTTGAAAATTTATAAACGCATCTAACACCCTATCCTTTGATTGAAGCAAGGTGATCCAAGTATACTTGGTTTTCTCATCTATGAATGTCACAAAATATTTATGAAAACTCCCTAGATGCGCATGGTGCAGTCCAAACATCAGAGTGAATTAAATCAAAGGCACATTCATAGATAGTACTTGATTTAGGGAACACAGTTTTACAATGCTTTCCTAAGATACAAGCTTCACAATCTTTTTGAAAGGAAATACTAGGCAACATGATGTTCAAAGCACGAGAGTGAGGATGACCTAATCTAGCATGCCACATTACATCTTTAGGGAAATTAAAACATGAATTTAAAGCAAGAGATAAATCGGAAGCAAGCTTAGTGTCTTCAAGCAAGTACAAGTCTCCCTTGGTTACACCTTTGCCAAGCAACCTACTAGTTTCAATATCCTGAAACAAAACATCATTAGGAGTGAAGGTAACATGGCAATTTAAATCAGTGGCAACCCTTTTTACAGATAACAAGTTGGAAGTGAAACTAGGCATATAAAAGGCTTTAGAGTCTTTTTCAAATATCCTAAGATCACCCACCCCTTTAATAGGAACCAACTCTCCATTAGCTACACACACATTTCCTAGGGCAGGAACAATATTTTTAATCAACCCTAGATCACTTATCATATGATGACTGGCCCCTGAATCAATCACTAAAGGTTTGTTCATTTTAGAGCTAGCGATCGCATTCAAAGAATAGTCAATATTAGTAGCATGTAAAGAGGTACCAAAGATGTTACCAGAGTGGTCCTTGAGAGCCCTGATGAGAGCCTCAATGTCAGATCTCTTGATGGTATCATCAGGAGTGATTCTCAAGGTACTGGAGTTGCTTGATACAAGCGCTTTGCCTTCCAGCTGGATTGGTGTTTGTGATAGCTCGTGTGGTGTTTGGGGTGCTTGGTTCACCCATCTCACCAGAGTAGTTGGCTCTTGCATCATTGTGAGGAGTCCTGAACTTCATTGGCTTGAGGTGAGGGTGGAGGATCCAGCACTTGTCCTTGCCATGCCCTTTCTTCTTGCAATGGTCACAAACCCACACTTTCTTGTCCTCCGGCTTGTACTGACCCTTGTTTGCTGTGCCTTCAGCTTGGTTCACCAACACAAGCTCTCCTTTACCTCCAAAGAGTCCCACCGACCCTTGTTCCTTCTGGATTTGAGAGCATACTTCTTCCAAGGTTGGTAGCTTCTCGGCCCTCAGCAAGTGTTTAATGAGGTCGTTGTAACCGGGGTTCATGGTGAGGAGCAAGGCAAACACCTTGTCTTCTTCTCTCCGGTCTCTAAGTATGCTTGGGTCCACAGTACATGGCCTCAGCATCTCCAACTCAGCCCACAAGGCTCGGAACTTGCCGAAATGCTGGTTGAAATCCATGTCTTCTTGGTGGAGTGAGCTAATGGCCCTCTTGACCTCAAACACTCTACTCAAGTTTGATATGTTGCCATACACCTTCTGAAGAGTGTTCCACAACTCTTTGGGAGTCTCACAGTAAGAGTAAGCTTCCAGGATTGGCGCGTCAAGGCTGCTTTGGATGATAGACAACACCAAGAGATCCTCCTGATCCCACTTGTCTTCGGTAGCAACTACAACTTCAGTACTGTCCCCTCCTTGGACAGTCTCTTTAGAGGGCTTGTCTTCTGTTATGTGAGAACAGAGACCTCTTCCTCCCAAGGCTGTTTTAACAAGCCTAGACCACAAGAGATAGTTTACACCAGTGAGTGTAACCGGAATGGAGACTTTGGATGACTTTTCCATTTTTGGCAAATTCTGGAGTGGTAAGTGAAGAACACTCAAGAACACAAAGAAATTTTGCTAAAAAAGGAAAGTTAAGAACAGAGATTATGCGGAAGTGAAAGAAATTAAGGTCTCAAGAGCAAGAAAGCTCTGATACCATGTAAGAATTAAAGATTAAGAGTGAAGATTGATGAGAATGAGTAACTAAGAGAGTGAGATTGAGAGAATCCGAGAGAGAGTTTAGTGAAGTGGTTTCATTGTTTCTATTCACTTGACTACAAATGGTTCACATACAACATAGATATATCGACATTCTGAGCATAAGAGAACAAAGGAGAAACACATAAACAAATGAGAGAGAGAGAGAGTCGCCTGGTCTTGGATAGCGACCTCTCATGAACGGCTCCAAGGCAAGAGTGAAAACATTATTAAACTCTTGCCGACATCCTCCTTCTTGTCTTTACTCTCCAACGTCTCTCTCTTCTTTCAAACACATCAGAGGCGACTTGGGAAGGATCTTCTTGCTGTTCAAGTCTCGTTTACAAGTTGTAGTGTTGCCTTGTCTCACAAGTTGTACGACCATACTTGTGTTCCAAGGTAACACCACTTCCTTGTATCATTTGAATCTCTTCTTCTCCTCTGATTACTCTTATGCTTCTACGCTTCATCTCAACACTGATACCATGAGATTTTAGAGAATAGAATGTGTATTGAGAGATTAATGAGAGTTAGAAGAGAGAATAAGAGATTAAGAGCAGATTAGGGAGAGATTTGGTTTTGAGATTCCAATAGTAACTAAAGGGGAGAGATGTCGACATGATGAACTAGAGAGAGAGAGAGTAAGACTCAAAGTATGATTTCATTAAGTGAAGAGATTACAATATAAAAGGAGAGAGCTGAAGAGGGTTTGCGCAAGCTAACCCACTATTACAAGCATGTGAGGTCAAACCACTATTCTAAACATAGGCTGAGATGCTTTACATGCTTTGCTTTGCTTTAACCCAGCCTGTAAAGCAAAACCTTAATCCACAAAACGGTAACAAGCATGGCGCGCCTCTCTTCCTTTGGTTAGATCACTGTGCTTTCCTTCTTCCTCAACCCAAGTGTTCCATAGTTCATTTTAAACCTTCTCACACTTGCATTTACTCTCTTTTACCATGCAGTAACTTTATTTTTACTGCATGGTAACTTTTCACCAAGTTCTCTTTCTTCTCTTCTCTCTTTATTCTCATCACTCTCCTCATCTCTTCTCACCACATTTCAACATTGTCTTGCTCCACGCCTAGCTTCAAGTGCCTCAGGGGTCATTGGTGCTTGGCCTTAGCATCTCTAGCTCAGACCATAGCTGGCTGTACTGTGAGAATTGATAGTATTAGAGAATCAAAGGAGAATAGTTGAGACATGTGACAAGTAAAGGAGTTGACGAGGAGAGAATAAGAGACAAAGAGAATGTGAAACTTTTCTTGTGAATCATTGTTCATGTTACAATATCTTTAAATAGACTGAAGAGTATAATAACTAAGACAAGTTGATACAGGTTAAACAATAAAGAAATGGCTCTGATCTTGCGCAGTGGCTCGTCCAGCCTTGTTGGATAGTGACAGATGATAACGGCTCCTTCTCTCTTCTTCTCACCCGTGACTCTTTCCTCCAACGTCTCTCTGCTCCTTTGTCGATACCATCTCTCATTTGAATAAACAAACTAGCTCCCTTTCCTTCTCAAGATAATGAGTAACTTGACTTCTAAGCTAGGTTAGGTCTCTCTTAGACCAAACTGTACGGACAAGTCTACTTGCTTCCTTGATCATTCCAGGCGCCTCTCTTCATCTTAGCTATCACACTTATCTCTTTATTGCTTCATCTCACCCTCCCCCTCAAGCTTGACCATGTGGAACAAGTCAAGCTTGGAAGATCATGAAGCATTCCCTCATTAAAACCTTGATATGCAAAACCCAGTGGGACAAAAACATATCAAGGAAAGAGTAGAACACTTCAATGACGAGGGGATCACTGAGATGAAAGATCACAAGTCCAAGCTTTGAAAGAATGAACTCGCAGACCTTAGAGCTTGCAGCCTTGGTGAAGATGTCAGCTAGCTGGTCTTCACTTCTGGTGTAGCATGGAAGGATGATTCTCTGCTCAACCGCTTGCCTCACCTTATGGCAATCAACTTCAATGTGTTTGTCCTCTCATGAAACACATTGTTAGATGCTATGTGTATGGCCGCTTGATTGTCACAGTGCATGGTGATTGGAGATGAAGGTTTCTATGCCCAAGTCTTGGAGAGGGTTCCTGATCCAAATAAGCTCACTAGTAAGCTCCTCATGGCTCTGTATTCAGCTTCAGCACTGGAACATGACACAATCTTTTGCTTCTTGCTTTTCCAGGTTACCAAGTTCCCTCCAATGAATGTGCAATATCCAGTGGGTGATCTTCTATCAACTTCTATCTCCTGCCCAATCAGCATCACAGTAGCCTACTATCTCTGTGCTCTTGTTGCATCCCATCCATACTCCCTGTCCTGGTGCCTCTCTTAGGTACCTTAGTATCCTTTCCACCATATTCCAATGGTGTATCTTGGGAGCTTGCATATGTTGGCTTACTTGATATACCGCAAAGCACACATCTGGTCTTGTTATGGTGAGGTAGATAAGTTTTCCAACCATTCTTCTATAGTGCTTGACATCAGTGTATGGTTGATTATCAATCTCCCCCTCACGCATCACTTTATACCCATCTTCAAGTGGAGTCTTTGCAGCTCTTCCTCCTAGATCACCAGCCTCTTTTAGCAAATCCAAAGTATACTTCCTTTGAGATAAGAACAATCCCTCCTTGGATCGACATATCTCGCAATGCCTAGGAAATATTTGAGCTCTCCCAAATCCTTGATATCAAATGATGACTTGAGATATGCCTTGGTTGCAAGTATCCCTTCTTTATCACTGCCAGTGATGATGATATCATCCACATAGACCAAGATCACAATGATTCCCTTCTTACTGGTGAGAGTGAACAAGGTGTGATCAGCTTCTGACTTCACAAAACCTCTCCATTAAGTGTGGTGCTTAGCTTGTGATACCAGGCCCTAGGTGATTGCTTCAGACCGTAGATGGCTTTCTTCAATCTAAGCACATTTACAGGCTTCACTAGATGCTCTAAACCAGGAGGTGGCTTCATGTACACTTCATCTTCCAACTCTCCTTGTAGAATGCATTCTTCACATCCATTTGCCAGAGATCCCATTCTAGATTCACTGCCAATGATAAGACTATCCTGATTGTATGGAGTTTTTTGCAACTGGTGCAAAGGTATCAAGATAGTCTTCTCCATAAGTCTGAGTGAAGCCTCTTGCTACTAATCTTGTCTCTGCGCCTCTCCACTGTACCATCAGCATTGTATTTTGATAGTGAAGATCCAGCGACTTGTTACTGCCCTCTTGCCTTTGGGTAGCTCTGACTC
>NW_026615970.1:0-33184 GCF_000801105.2 Raphanus sativus
AATTTAAAATATTTTATTTTAATTATGCATGAACATTATTTTATGGTTTCATTAATTTTATTATTCTTTTTTTGTTGATCTCGTTTATTGTAAAAGTTTGGATGTTACTATTGTCGGGTTAACTAATATTATAATATGATTTTTATGATAAGTAATGTAGTTGTGTTCCATTTTAGTAGTCGTTATAGATATTTTAATTTGTTTATTTATTATAGGTTATCTAATTTTATTTATATTGTGTTTGTATATTATCGGGTTATTTTACATTTGTTAGACTATGTGAGTATATAATATATATATTTATTTATTTTTATAATAGTAGTAAATTATGGTTGAGTTTTTTATTTTAGTATTTTTAAAATTACATTAAATTAAATATAGTAACCTTACATTTTCTGTTCATGATACTTACAAATTTTATTTATTTTACCATTAAGAAAAAAATTTATGTATTTTTTGAAAAATATTTAATTTATTCTCAGTTACATGTAAATTAATTTTAACTATTTTTATAACAATTTTCACTATTTATTTATTATTTTTTGTAAATTATATATGATACTGATTAACTTTTTAAAAGATATTGATTAACTTTTATAAATAATTTTAACATTGACTTCATTAAATCTAGTTGATTTCTTATATATTAATCTCTCTGTTTTTAAAAGATACGTACATATTCTAGACTTTTCATATATATTAAGAAAACTCATTAAATTTTGATTGTAAATGCATTATTTTTAGTGAATAACAATTTTCCATAACTTTTAGCCAATATAAATTCAATAAACACCATTAATATTTATGAAATTTACAAATTTTTATTAACCCATACATTGAAAAGTAAAATGTGTATTTTTTTGAAACATTTTTTTCCAGAACATACGTCATTTAGGAATGGAGAGAGTAACTTCTAGATATTTATTTTCTTTATTAATATTCTTATTATACTTCAAAATAACTTATATATATAATGTTAGACGTATTATTAAGCTATGAATTTTGGATAGCAACATGGTTAATGATTATATACTATACAATTTGCAAGCTTGGATATATACTATATTAAAAATCATCAAAATATGAACAGTTTCTTTAACAAAAGTCGGTTTTCATTTTTTTCAATGCGTCCTTATCGTTTTGTATTTCATTTGGAAGAAGTCGATTTTTGATTTTTGATTTTTGTTTGCTTGTTGTGATTAATTGTGACAGTTCTTATTCTGTGTGCATCATTTTTTTCTGATTTGAATTGATTTGAAGAACTGTGAGAAAGACGAAAGAGTGAGAAGGCTGTTTGCTTGATTTTTTTTGCAGTACATCCCCAATTATTTTTTTTAAATAGACATGTATTTAAACTAAAGAAAAACATAGAAATTTAAATTAAGAAATACTTATAACTGCTTCGCACGGCGTGGATTCTTTGATAGACAACTTATAACTTTAGGAGCATACACTTCAAAACTGTTGCAATTAAGTGAAACTAAGTAAACAACATGATTGATAATTTGTTTTTTTCTATTTTTATAAAATATTAAATCACAGAAGAATCATTGTTAACAAAATGAAGTATCCACTATGTCAAAAAAAAAAAACTAAATGAAGTATAATTTGATGGTAAAAGTAACGAACTAAAGTATTTATTTTACTGAAACAAAATAAAGTATAATTAGACATTTGGGCCCTATATTTATTTGTAGACTTAAGAGTGATTATTGTCTATTGTCATCCTATAATCCTAAATTATATTAAAATAACAATTTGTAGACTATAAAAACTGAAGTAAAATACAAAATACAAAAATATACAAATATTGCATATATATTATTCCGGTGACGTCTCCGGGTTTTCATCTCCAGCGAATTTCCATCAGTGTTTTCGGTGTTCAGCCGAGTTCGAGTATTGTCAACGCACCGTCGGAGCTTCAAGCGAACCTGTCCTCCAGCCCAATCCACTCTCGATTCACCATGCTCCAGCCGCCGCAGTTGAGCCAAGCAAGAATCGCTATCTTCACTGCCGCTGCCGTCGAACCAAGCAAGAGTCACTGAAACCATGAGATGCTCGGTAGATTTGTCTGATGGAGTCCATGGTTGACTCCCAGTCTCTTGTCATGTAAATCACCATAAATAAAAGAAAAAAAAACGATTCAACATGTAAAAAGTGAGAGAGAAATCGTGTATAAATAGATGCAAAAGACTTTGGTTTCATCAAGCAGAAGAGGGACAACATATATATAGCAACTTAGCTTGAAAGAGAAGCCAAAGAATCCAACTTTAATAGCACATAAGTGGGGTGAATTCATTGACCTGCATTAACTGATAGCAGTTACTTGGCCAAGTAAAGGCGGTGGAAGGAGAGACGACAGATGTGATGCAGAGGTTGATTGAGTCTATTACAAACTGAAGCTAAAGCCCACTAAAATTTCAGCAAATATAAAGTGGATTGGATGTTGCTACATGTCAGCCGCTTCCCCTATTATCCTAGGTAACACAAAGCCCAGATAAAATATAAACCCAAACGGATTACACATACCATTAATGAAACGATGAATTTCATCTCCTGGGACACGTGTCGCCTTGTCAAGCCATGAGTTTATGACCTGTAATCTTAGGTGGCAAACCCTGGAGTGAGAGAAGTCTATTTTATATAAATAGACTTTGGTCGGTCCGCCTACGGATGGGATATCGTATTTAAATTTTGATATTTTTAATATATGTATTTTTAATTATATGGTTTGTTTAATGAATATTATGCAACATATGATGCATTTTTAGTGTTAGTGGGTTATATATTTGTTGAATTTAGTTATTTTAATTACTTTATAAATTATTGTAGAATAAGGTATTTAGTTAAAGAACGTCTTTATTAAAGTTTTATGGTTGTATTGGAAGGTGTTAGTAATTGATAATTCTTAGTTATATTTATTGATATATTATTTTATAAAGAACTAATTAGAATATGCAATAATATAAAAGGGTGAAAGGCAATAAATTTAGTACATGAATAGGGAGACATTTTAATTTCGATATATAATTCCTTAATGAATTGGATGTAATCTTGATTCATTGTTAGCTCTTTGAGGGAATTACAATGAATTATGATAATAAAATTAAATAATAGTACAAATTTAATTTAAATATTTGATTTACTTTTAACTTAAAATAGCATTAAGGTTTATAATTGTTTTAGAGAATTTTATCTTTGTATTTTACTTTTAGAAGTTATATACTTGTCTTATTTTGATGTCAACAACTTGTCTAAGTTATAATAAAAAATAAAATGTAATTATTTACTTTTTCTCAATGTTTATTTTATTTTTGACTATACCAATAAGTCAATATATTTCTAAAATTACAGTTAGAGTAAGTAGAGCAAAATTAATTTCTCTCTTAGTTATATATTTTTTCATGTATTAAATTCTTTACATGTTTTCTTTTAAAACTAATGATTTACACTATATAAAGAAATAACTTATTCATCATAACTAAAAATATTTTGAGACAAATAAATGGATAATACAAAACGACCTTTACTATTTATACATATACATTTTTCTTAGATCTTATATACTATTACATATGAAATTGAAGTCACCCATGTTATCCAAATGATTAAAATTTTTAAAATACATATTACTGGCTAACTTATAAAATATAATTCTTACAATAATTTTATTATAAATAATTAAAATATATGATATATTGATTGTAGGATGCTTTTGAACTGTTGAGACTTCATTGTAGCTTGATTGAATTGCTTACATCAATTTTCTCCAATAAGATCAATCCACTTTTATTTTTCTCTCTGCTCCCATCCCGAGCCAGAATCTAAGCAAAGACATGTATCATGGCATCATACTGAAAATTAACAGAACCAGTGTTATGTTATAGTCAAAAGTACCTTGCCCACCAAGATACTCACATTAGACGTGTAATCACGAAAAAATATTACATGCTTCACAACCAATTCCTATGTCTCATGGAAGTATGGGAGTTACCATAATGGATGTTGCTGACCAGTGTTTGAGAGTACATGACAGCTTCCCAATTGAAGAGTAAGTGTCACAACGGCGGAAGAGTAGCTTCTCTTATCAGCCTTTTTTTGCTATTGTCCCGCCACCTATGATTAATTTTAGTATGTTAACCACAAAAATAAATTACGTAGACAAAGTGGATCGTTTCGGAAACGTACATTAAAAGCGGCGAGAGAAAAAATAACAGTTTAAAGAATACCATCTTCAACATATGTTTCAGAAGAAAGAGCTAATATTATCTCCCTTATGTGAATAACCTTAAACTAAAGAACTACTGTTGAGAACAGATATCAAGTGTTCCATGAACGTAAATGGAAGCTCTTTATGTTGACAGAAAGCTTGCATCAAATTTTGATTGTCAATAAGATGTGTTTGAATATGCAGAAAGGTTGAGGTTATCACACTGACAATAAGAAAGCATGTTACCACAGAGGCGATGTTGTCCCAAAGAGATGAAGATGAAGTGAGTTAGTGTTTCCATTAAAACAGTTCCGAAGAATTGAACTTCCTCAGTGCCGCCGGCTAATAAACAAAACACCACGAAAGCTCTTCCCAAAGGTTCACCGGCGCTAATAGAGTAATTGTCTTGAACCGTCAATCAATTTCTTCGAAGAGAAGTAAGAACTCTCATCCTCATCTCAACTCATCTCCTCACATAGAATGATATAGTGAAAGAAGTATCTTCGCCATAGCCTTCCGATAAATCCCGCTTCACAGTGAACGGAGGCAGCAAAGATCTTCACCACCATGTGGCTTGTGTTGAGCCAACTGTAGATAAGACAAACTATCAAAAATTGAATCCGAAGTGTTTATCAAACATCTTGGGGTAGAGGAGAGAAAGACAAAAAGACAAACAAAATCTATAGTTTTATGAACACCAATTGAAAACTACTAAATAGAATTTTTCTTAGGATTTGTGAGGATGATGTTCAAGGAAAGGATGCTAACCATTATATAGTGTACATATACCGTCTTGCAGAGGAAGGCGGTGGAGTTAAGAAGTGTGATAATATGGGGAGAGATCAGTAACTCGAAACGTTGCAGACTGCTAAATATAACAGAAGCCAAAATGAAGCTACTCGAAGATTCACACAGAGATTTTTCAAATCGATTCGACTCACTCAATATCCCAGAGATTTAAGCAAAATACGAACCCTAGATTTCGGTGGCGGCGACTCGTCTCTCTGTAACGACACGTGGCAACCACTCCTTAATTTACTTAATGACATGGCACTCTCTAAACAGAAAAAGCATTCTTTTATAATAATAATAATAAATAGATAAATAGATATATAGATGTGTGATAATGTACAACTCCTTATAAAAAAGACTAAGAATTATACGGTTGACAATTAAATATTGTAATAGTTAGCTAAGAATCACAAAACAACAAAAATTACAATAGCTTCTAAACAAAAGATTATAATAACTAAAAATTGCAATCACTAACAGTTGCAATGTTTAATTAACTAGTTACAACATCCACCAAAAAATTGTAATGATTCACTTAAGATTCACTTAAATCTCAAACAATCATCTTCCATCTAAATGTAATGAGAGACTACTAAATAAATAGCACCTATTTTCAAATAGAATAATTTTGTAAATAACACTTAAACTAAAGATTAATTATATAAGAATTATTTGGTATATATAATCACTTTTAGATAATATAAGATTTTTGTTGGTCAAATATTTAGAATTTGATAAATTTTGGAAATAATAAAACATTATGTTCATATTTAGAATTGATGAATTTTCTAAATAGTGAAGATACATTATGAACTTACGATATACATAAATCTTTTTTTTTCTGAAGGCATTATATGCATAAATCTTATATGTATCCATAATTCTCTTTTCTAAAAAGTAACATAATATGATATATACTAGTAGTTTTTTCGGGATATACCCAGATTTTTATATGAATTTTAATTTAATTTAATCTATTATACTATTATTATATTATATATATAAGGCATATCTATCATTTTTTACAAAATGTAAATTACAAAATAAATTTTAAATTATTAGAATGCAACGCTAATAATATTAAAAGTAGATATTATATGACTTAATTTATTGTCCTTATAAGTTTTATTAAGGCTTTAAGCGTACTTTTCAATTAGTTAGATGTTCCTATTGCTATATTTTTATTGTTTAGAACTACTTGTTTTAATAAAATTAAATATTTTTATTGGTTCGTGAAAAAAAATAGTTTTGTTTAATTAGTGCATTTCATTCTTTTTGGATGCATCCTTCTTTAAGAATATGGACCTCTCACCCATGTGAAATAATATGTAAACATATCTAACTGGTGACACAAGGAATCAAAAGGAATGACCAATTTATATTCATTCTTTATAAATTACACCATTTATGAGAAATTTTTGATGTATGTAATTCTTTGTCATTCCTTAAGTTTTAAGGAATTGTTGAACAAAAACGTTCCTTATCAAAATTGATAGGAAAGAAAAATAATAAATTTTCCTTTTCATTCTTTTTATTTTGTTCCTGCAATTTTTTTTCTATTTATTCATATTTTTATTTTAATGGTTACCAGTTAAAGCCATAGAATATATTTTACTTGTCGTCATTGTTTTGTTATGAAGAGAAAAAAAATGATTTAATGGATTTTAAAGTTAATGTTTGAAATTAATGTATGATATTTCAATTTTTGATTTTCAGTAAAAGAATAATAATTTATTTGAAAATGTAAGTTTTATTTTATTTTTGGAAGTGAAATATGTGTCGTGTGACAAAAAAAAAGTGTAATACTTTTTCAAAAAAAGTAGTCTTCATGATTTTTAGTAAAAAATTGGCAAATCGTATAGTTTTGGGACGACAAGTGTAAACACGTGTTTTGTTTTTTTTTTCTTGAACAACACGTGTTTTGTTGTCACTCGTATATTTTGGTGTGTATAATTCAATTGTCGTTTGGGGTTGAAAGATTCTTCTTTCTTCATCGTAGTAGGTCTGTAGAATATAAGGCAGGAGCTAGCAATGTATGGATTTTCATCATCATGAGATTATGTTCTTTTGCAAAACTACAACCAAAACATACCGAAAAGCTTTTTCCATATTATTCATATTGCAAAGGGAGCAAGCAGAGTAATTACAAGCATGATTCGAGGACATGTAGTTTTTTTTTCCTTTTCACGAGAAGGAATAAAAAGAATAAAAAGCTTGAAGGCGAAGAAAATATTACTAATTATTGTTAAAGCTTAAATTTTTTAAAAAAAACAACAACGAAAAGAAACCCCTATCGATAGGGATCAATCATTCCTGAAACTAGGTAAGAACCAACGAGCTCTAGAGAATGAAACAGAGGAAGAAACAAGTGGTGGTAGTTGTTCAACCTTTTTTGTATCGAGATTGAATACAAAGATTTCAGTGTCGTACCAATCTAGCAGACCGCCGGTGAAGTAAATGGAGTTGCTAGTGAGGCCTTCCTGGTCCTTAGCAAGCACTGTAACACCCAAATCCAAAATAATCGCCTCGTCTCCCAAAGGAAAGCATGGGCTTCATCGGCTTGGCCCAAGGGTTTCTTGAAAAGGTTTTAATCGTTTCTCACTTTTCTTCTCTGTTTATTTTTGGTTTATAATAAGGGCGTCATTTTATTTTGTTTTACTTTATTACATACTGCAATTATTTATGTAAGGGTTCTTTTATGAATCTTTGTATGAATTTTAAATTGTGAATTTTGCTGGTATTATATTCCATCTGTTTTATAATAAATATCACTTTAGATTTTCTTATTTTGTTTAAAATAAATGTTATCGTACAATTTCAACGTAATTTCTACATTATATTTTTTTTTTACCAATTTTTAATAACCAGTGGATTTTTTAAAAAATCATTCTCATTTGACTAATTATACATTAAATAGAAATATATTAGTCTATTATATAAATTTCTTAATTTTCGTGAAAGAATCAAAGTAAAACTTATAATAAATAATGAAATGGAAAGAGTACTAGTCACATGATCCGACAAAGTATAGAAACATGAATGATCCTAAGAAATGACTGATTTGGTGGGTGAGAAACGGTCACTGAAATATGATATTTTTTATAAAAAATATAGAATATTAAATATGAGAAATTTTTTTGGATATCATTTTTTAGTTTATTTAGACAAAAATAGTTTTTAAAGAGAGACCAAAAGGGTTTTATTAAAGAGTAAATATTCATTTATAATTAATCTTAAATTTAGAATTAAGAGATAGAGTTTAGGAGATGGAATTTAAAATTAAAAAACAAAAAAAAGTAAATAATATGAGAGAATTGCTTTTTTAGAAAAGACTAATAATAGAAACTTAATAATATAATAACAGAAATAATAATAATTAATAATGTTTATTTGAGATAATTTTTAAAATTAATAATATAAATAATAATAATTTCAAAATAAAATAAAATAAAAATATTTTTGGTCAATTTATTTTTTGTAAGCTATTTTTATGACGAAAATTTTAAAAATGTTTATTTGGGAGAATTGCCCGATTATTATTATCAAACTTTTTTGTATGCATAGAAACTTGGAGAACCTCTATTTCATCAAGAGACTTTGCTTTAGACTGAGTAAGATCCCCAACATCTAACCTATCGAAAATCTCTTCCTTTAAAAACGAAAAAAAAAAATCTCTTCCTTTTATTATCTTACTTCTAACCTTCCATTCAATTAGTCCTTCTCCTTTCTTTGTGAGCCTTCAAAATAATATTTTAGTTACGATATTTAATGCGGTTTAATCAGACACATTCCATATAGTCGAGTACACATGAGGGATTGACAACAACAAAAACAAACATCAGGGGTTGATTTTTTTTGTGTGAAAATGATAGCTTACTGGCTATAATATAAATATTTGCCTTACACCACCAAACTTCTCTTTTCTCGGATAGTACCAAACTAATGGTAAACATCTCTTTTGGATTCTAATTAATAATTGACAATTTGGGATCAAATCTGTTATGCTTAATCAATGGAGAGTGGTAAGAGGACGTGAGTCTATGTCAGTCTAGCATGGACGTATAAGTTGTGATTTTTCCAAGAAATTTTTGTAAGTCGTTTGAATATCGCCATCAAGAAATCCCCAAAAATCAAAGTATATGTGAAGAGAAAAAACGTATTGAAGTATTTAGTAAAAAAGTACTTACGTGTAAGCTTTAGGTCAATAATTTGCAACGACGTCTAATAAAGAAATCCTCGAATTAAATGGCATTTTGTAGTATAATCGTTTCTATTGTTCTGCTGGTCAAATGTATGTACTTCTAAATTGTATTACTGAGTTCAAAGCTTTGGTGGCTAGGGAGAAAAAAAAACTCACGAATTAAATCCCAAAATTAGCCAATGAAGAAGATAAAATCAAATTATAGCTTCCTTGAAGGGCTTTAATTCGAAGTGATTGGATCATGATGATGGACTTATTTATAAACTATCATACCAAGTAGCAAGTAGATTATTATATTGTCATAGTAAATCCACAATGCTAATCAAACCATCAGTTGAATCTTGGTTTTTGGGATTGCGTCAGGACTTCTATTTCTTTTAAACATGAATATACCCCTTAAATTCTAATTAGTTGTTTAGTTTAGTAGTATTTTTTCACCCTATTTGTTTCGAATGGAATCTTTTGTAGTTAATATTAAAAAAAAAATTGACAACATAATTAATCATTTATGCTTTATAAGTACAGACTTGGTTCATTTAATTTATACATAAGTTTTAACTATAAAATATGTGGAAAATTAAATGTGATGTGGATTTTAAAGGTAAAAAGAAGCTGTTGAATAAGTAGGACCATTGTGCATAGTCTTAGGATGAATACTTATTGATATAATACTTTAGCTAAATTTAGAAATTTTTATGCAATTTGAATTCAAGTTGTTGTATTTTTTTTTCCTATTTGTGTCTTGTATTAAATATAAACCACCGAAAAGATTTTAAAGTATTAAGAATATTAAATTATACTAGCTTAGTATAGAAAATTACAGTAATTCAACTGCTTTTGTTTGTAGGTTGATAACATTTACAGTTATTATATATTTATAAATACAAAAGTATACAAATAATAGATATAATTTATGGACAAAAATTATATTTTAATGATTAATATTACAATTATTATAAAATTAAAAAAAACTTACATAATACATAGTTGAATTTTTTATTAAAATATCTCTGAGCCTACACAGTTAATAATTCTTATTCTATAAATGTGGTATCTACCTACTATTCTCTGTCTTAGAAAGCATAATGAATAATTATTGATCGAACATTAAGCTAATTAAGTTTAGGTGCATGAAACCATCATGTTTCTATTATATTAAAGGGGAAGTTAATACTGGTTGTTACAGCTATATTTGCTCTACTTTTTATTTAAGTTGAATATCAAGCTGTTACAGAATTTACCGTATTTGTGTTACATGCAAGTTGAATTCAAGCTGTTTTTTTTTGAGAAAAAGTTGAATTCAAGCTGTTGCCAATTCTTTTTCCTATATTATTTTTTTGAAAAGGGATTTTCAAAAACCATTATATATCACATATACATAACATGTTATAACAGTTAATTACCTTTTTTTCGATTCAAAATGTTTCCATTTAAGTGTAACAAATCATAGGAGTATTAAATATAAACCACGCATAAGTTAACAACAAAGCAAGTCGTCCACTGTATCAATGACATGAACTTGGATCATATTCAAAATAATACTAAGTTACGATATTTAATGCGGTTTAATCAGACACATTCCATATAGTCGAGTACACATGAGGGATTGACAACAACAAAAACAAACATCAGGGGTTGGTTTTTTTTTTGTGTGAAACTGATAGCTGTCTGGCTATAATATAAATATTTGCCTTACAGCAGCAGACTTCTCTTTTCTCGGATAGTACCAAACTAATGGTAAACATCTCTTTTGGATTCTAATTAATACTTGCCAATTTGGGATCAAATCTGTTATACTTAGTCAATGGAGAGTGGTAAGGGGACGTGAGTCTATGTCAGTCTACCATGGACGTATAAGTTGTGATTTTTCCAAGAAAATTAATTACAAGAAATTTTGTAAGTCGTTTGAATATCGCCATCAAGAAATCCTCAAAAAGCAAAAGTATATGTGAAGAGAAAAAAACGTATTGAAGTATTTAGTAAAACAGTACTTACGTGTAAGCTTCAGGTCAATAATTTGCTACGACGTTTGATAAAGAAATCCTCGAATTAAATGTCATTTTGTAGTATAATCGTTTCTATCGTTCCGCTCCAAGCTTTGGTGGCCAAGGAGAAAAAAAACTCAAGAATTAAATCCCAAAATTAGCTAATGAAGAAGATAAAATCAAATTATAGCTTCCTTGAAGGGCTCTTAATTCGAAGTGATTGGATCATGATGATGGACTTATTTATAAACTATCATACCAAGTAGCAAGTAGATTATTATATTGTCATAGTAAATCCACAATGCTAATCAAACCATCTGTTGAATCTTGGTTCTTGGGATTGCGTCAGGACTTCTATTTCTTTTAAACATGAATATACCCTTTAAATTATAATCGGTTGTTTAGTTTAGAAGTATTTTTTTCACCCTATTTGTTTCAAATGGAATATTTTGTAGGTAATATTTTTTTTTAAAAAAATGTTTACATCATAATCAACCATTTATGCTTTATAAATAGAGACTTGGTTCATTTTATTTAGACATATAAATTTTTAAAAATTAAATATTAAATGATTATGTGAAAAAGGAGAAAAATGTGATGTGGATTTTAAAAGGTAAAAAGAGGCTGTTGAATAAGTAGAACCATTGTACATAGTCCTATGGTGAATACTTACTGATAGAATACTTTAGCTGAATTTAGAAATTTATATGCAATTTGAATTCAAGTTGTTGTATATTTTTTCCTATTTTTGTCTTGTATTAAATATAAACAACCGAAAAGAATTTAAAGTATTAAGAATATTAAATAATACTAGCGCCTTAGTATAGAGAATTACAGTCATTCAGTGCTTTTGTTTGTAGGTTGATAACATTTACAGTTATTATATTTATAAAATACAAAACTATACAAATAATAGATATAATTTATGGACAAAAATTATATTTTAATGATTTATATTACAATTATTATTATAAAATTAAAAAAACTTACATAATAATACATAGTTGAATTTTTATTAAAATATCTCTGTGCTTACACAGTTACGATATTTAATGCGGTTTAATCAGAGACACATTCCATATAGTCGAGTACACATGAGGGAATCGACAACAACAAAAACAAACATCAGGGGTTGATTTTTTTTTGTGTGAAATTGATAAGCTTATTGGCTATAATATAAATATTTGTTTTTTATAAAAAAATAAAATATAAATATTTGCCTTACACCACCAGACTTCTCTTTTCTCGGATAGTACCAAACTAATGGCAAACATCTCTTTTGGATTCTAACTAATACTTGTCAATTTGGGATCAAATCTGTTATGCTTAGTCAATGGAGAGTGGTAAGAGGACGTGAGTCTTTGTCAGTCTAGCATGGACGTATAAGTTGTGATTTTTTCCAAGAAAATTAATTATAAGGAATTTTGTAAGTCGTTTGAATATCGACATCAAGAAATCCCCAAAAAGCAAAAGAATATGTGAAGAGAAAAGAACGTATTGAAGTATTTAGTAAAACAGTAATCACGTGAAAGCTTTAGGTCAATAATTTGCTACGACGTCTGATAAAGAAATCCTCGAATTAAATGGCATTTTGTAGTATAAATATTGGCATATATCTCTCTAGAAAACTTATATCAAAAAATGTTCACTGTAAAGAGTCTTTTCTTGGTAGTGATAATCATTTTTGAGCTATCAAACTCCTCTGTTAGTTTAACAATCAAGAAAACAAATACTAATGTTGGAGTAATTAGTTTGAACAAGTTTCAGGATGTGATATTCTATGGGAGAATCAGTGTCGGCACGCCACCTCAAAACTTTGATGTAGTCTTCGACACGGGGAGCTCCAACTTTTGGGTTCCATCCACGTCGTGGTCTGCTAAAACAACCTATCCTCACCAAAAATTTAACGCAAAGGCGTCAAAGACGTACCATACACGTCCAGGTCATCTTTCTTGTACTCTTCTTTTCGTTAATTTTTGTTATTAGAGTCTTTCGACTTTTTTTTTTTTAGAGTCTTTCGACTTTGATAAGTTTTCTCGCTTACACTCAGCGTGATCGTATTATATAGTTAGCTTTCTCAGATTAAGTTTTATGAAATGTAAATGAATACCAGAGATGACATTGTCTTATTTTCTAGCTTATTTTAATATATATTTCTTTTACTGCCGTATATGATGCCATTTACCGATCCCTAGTTTTTTAAGAATCGTTTAGTCATTCAAGCCTAAATTAGTTTTTTCCTCTCGTCCGACTAATCATCAGTCTCTGTTTTACAGGAAGAAAGGAGTATGATATTGCATATACATCGGGTGCACTGGAAGGTACCCTATCCAAAGATAACCTCATGCTAGGAGGGATTACTCTTGAGGGGCAGGACTTCTTTATAGGGTCTAAGCCAGATCATTTTTTTACAACTGTAAAATTTGATGGGATACTGGGACTGGGATTACCAGCTCTGAAGATTTCTGGAACTGACTCGGTTCTGGAGAATCTGGTGAACAAAAAATTACTAACCCAACGTATATTCTCTATCTGGCTGTCTTCTCGCGAGGGAGATGGAGACGAAGTTCAAAACGCCGGTCAGATAACTTTTGGTGGAGTTGACAAAAAACGCTTCCGTGGCGAACATGTCTACGTTCCTGTATTGTCGTCGACAGGCTTTTGGAACATTTCAGTTTCCCAATTTACCGTTCGGGGAAAAGACATCAAAGTCTGTGTTCCACAATGCTTTGCATTTGTGGACTCTGGGACGACGGATATTGTTGGTCCAAGGGTAGGAGAATTAAGTTTTAATGCGAATATAAAGTTCAGTTTATATCGTATTTTGGTTTTGCTAAAATTATGTTTGTCTGTATTGTTAACGTGTAGGATCAAATCGAGAAGATCTACAAGGAACTTGATATAACGAACCGTAAAATTAAATGCGCCGACATTGACACGGCTCCCGTGATCTCTTTCAACGTCGGAGGAAATACGTTCTCACTCACTCCAGCCAATGTATGCTCTTAATTTTTCTAAATTTTGATTTGTTATTTTATATTTACGCCAGTTTCCTGACATATATATTTTATTATTTTCTGAAGTACATATACAAATTTCGTGATGCAAAGGGTAGCACAGTATGCCGCGTTCATTTTGTTAAGCCTGAAAAAAACGGTAAAACTGACTCTTGGTAAGTTGTAACAACTACGTTGTTTAACTCAGCTTTTTCTAAACATTTGAATTCCATATTTCTTTAGTTAATTCTATGAGTTTTGAATTTAGGATTTTGGGTGCGGCGTTCATGCAAGCATACCATACAGTCTTCGATTTTGAAGATTTCAAGAAGCCGAAGATAGGCTTTGCTAAAGCAGCAGCATAAGCGTGGAGATAAAGAAGAAGCGAAAACACTATAAAAAAAAAGGAATACTTAATTCGGTTTGTTGTTTCTCCTGTTAATGATGCTTAATTAAGTTACATATTATTATCTTAATAAAAAATGATTATCTATCTTTTTGTTTTCTTTTGTTTACTGAATTATCTTTCATTTTTATATATACTCAAAACGAACTAAATAAATAATCACTCTGTATGTACAATTTAGACAAGCCTTAAAAGCTTGTTTCAAAGGCTGATCCACGCAACTAAACAAGCTCGATCTTGTCGCGAGATCTCTGAATGACTCCATGACTCCACAGAACATCTTTCTATAATCACCATTCTTCCTTAAACTAGTTTTTGAGTCCTCTGTTCTTGAATGATCTATAAGAGAATCCTCTGTTCTTGTTTAATTGCCGCTTACTCTCATATCAAACTAAAAAACGTTAGAGCAAATCCAAGACAAGAATGATAGGAGCCGTTGATCGTTTGAAAGTGTCTTAGGCTTTAGTGGCTTTGTTTTAGGATCTTCTTGTTATCTTTGTAAAGCTATTTATACGGCCATTTTTCTCATTGAATAAAGCAGAGTATTCAAATAAAACACAGAGCACTTGCTTTCAAAAGAAACCAAGCTGGAGCTTAAGCAATCTTGGATACCATTTTACTGAATTTACTATTCACTCTGTAACAATTTGTGTTCCCACGAAAGGAAAAAAAATTACAACCAAACAAGAAAAGATAAAGATAATTTTGTATGTGAACAAAAGTGTGTATCTTCATATTGTCAAGACCATTAGAACTGTGTTGCTCCGTGCTCGCCACTTTGCTGAAGGTCTTCAAGGCTCTATGACAACCTCAATGGTAGGTTCTACCATGGTATTTAAGAGCATCATTATCCTAGAGACCCCTTAATTAATTTTTAGTACTATTTAAGTAGTAAATTTTGTTAAGAGACTTGGTTAATAAACTCCTGCAGTGAGTTCAAGTCTTTAGTATCCTCTTATTTCAATAAAGTGCAAACTTGAATCACATTAGCCTCACTCCTTGAAGCTACTTTGATTCCCTGTAAAATAATCTCAAAACAGAGTTAATACCATGAGATAATACATTTTACAGACCAACAGAAATTTCCATAAGCTAAATTACTCGCGAGCTTATTAATCACACAGTCTTCTTTATGATTTCTGTTCCAATCTTAAACCTGTTTCAGTGATTAAACAACAAACTTATCCTACTACAACTTGATTCTAGTGCTAGCCTTTTGTTTCTTATCATGTGCACTGATGTTAGAAACAAACTCCCTTGAATCTATGCAGTAGATCCTTGAATCATACATGCTTCAATCTGAAACAATCCCTGACTCAAACCTGTAAAACAATCTTAACCAACATCCCTGTTAGTCTTAATTAAAAAAGAACTGAGATTGCACTTACAGTGACTTGCTTGAACTCGAAGCATCAATTTGCTCCGTTGCTGTTACCAACAAGACAGGCCGCCTAGCTCCACCTTGCTGGGAAGACTTTCGAAACCAATATCTTTGCTTAACTTTGTTCAAACCCTTCTCACTTGGTGTCCGCATCACATCCCCTGAGAAGAATTGTTAGCAAAACCATCTCTCATACCAACTGAGCTCTTGCTTCCCTTGAGACTTAATACCACAGCTGTGCAAATACCAATTACAGAATCCACGGTATCAATCTTAGCTGCCACCTTTCCCTGCAAAACATTTACTTGAATGCAGACTACTCCACCATAACCATTGTCGTCTCTGACCTGAACCAAAAAAAACAGTTACCATTCACCAGTACTACCTTGACATGTCTTCTCCACTGATGACTCTTCCCTTATCTGTCCAGTAAGTTATAAACCGAGAACAAGTCTCCATGACGAACTAGACCAGTATCTTTGTCTCCAAATGCAGAACTGGTTTCCTTTTTGCATTTGTATCCTTGTAGAACTTTCTTTCGGTTGCATACGTATACCTGTGGTAAGATAACCATGCCTTAAGCATTTCCGATCAAAAACTGCTGGAAGTGACTTAAACCCGAGACAATACCCCTACTGAACCTTACAGCTGTGTCTTTCAACTTTTCAATAGAGAAGGCGTTGAAAAACACACTTCCGTCATCTTCATCTGAAATCACTGACTTGCAACTGAAACCCTAGATGTTTGCTACTTTTCCAAAACATCTAACCAGACCAGAAAGCCTCTTAACGTCTCGACTCGTTCTTAGACATTCTGTCAGCTAAAGTCTAGACCGTGTAATTTTGAGCATGCTTTTTCATCATGTGACTCCACCTGAAACCCGAGTATTAGAATTTTTCCGTGTCTCTTACGCTTAGCTCCGCCGCTACGTTAAACACTGTCACTCACATCATATAATATACTTTTTTTTATCTTGCAGCCGCTTCTGTTTAACTCTAGTACCAGAAGATCAATCAAGAATCTTTGCTTTAGATTTCCACTTCCAATCTAATAATCTATCTATTTCGAACACGACAATCATACTGAGCCTTGAGTCTTCACGTGCTGTCACTTGATAACCAGATTTGTCCATGAATCTACCTCGATACAATCTGAAGACCTCCCTGCTGCTTCCCTTTAGAACCTTTTAAACCTCATCTTCAACCTCAATAGAATTTTCTGACCCATATATACCAGAAACTAGACTCCGTCTCCTAGTTTCAGCAAGACTGACACTCGACCTCTTCATGTGCCACCAAGAACTTCATCATAGTCTTGTCTGAGTCACCATCAAAGTCCTCACTTTGATATCTGAAACGCTTCTATACTCCCCAGAGAACTCCACCTATACTCCCCTGCTTTGGTACCCCATTCCTCTGAGTGGAACCCCTTGGGAATTGGGATTCAGATGGTTAGAAAATTTCTTTGGTGAAAGGATCGATGGGTACTTTGTGTAAGCAATCACAAGTTAAATCTCTAAGATAAAGACCAAAACTTATCAGCAGAATATTACTAAACTCTATATGAACGATATTTCTATAAAACACTTTAAATATTGATACAAATAGTTAAATTACCCTTCCATGACAGGATTTCTTCTCTAATGTAAGACCATAATCATATCCCCAACTGTACCTGTACATTTGGGATATTTTGGCATCAAAGAAAACACAATATCATACACATATGAAAATAAGGAAAACAATAAAAGAGTTTTTGGGATACATACTCCAGATCAGGTCCCTGTAATGGTAAACCCATTGTTAAACCTGTAGCAGTGTCGTCGGCTCAAATGTTTCCCAATACTCCCTTTCATGCTTCGTCTTTGGGTATCGTCCCTGAACGGTAAAATTAAGAAAGAGGAAAACGTTTAGAACAAAGACAATGGGAATGACGTGTATGAATGACATGGAGAAACAAAAATAATTTCATTGGATCTTCAACTTTTTTCATTTATTAACATGTCCTCTTCTCTTGTTTTCTAAAATCTGATGTCTAACACCAGGAGAGAACCTTGCTCTATTATTGTGTTGATTCATTAAAAAAACATATACTTAAAACACCATATATTAAAATTATCAAGATCTAAATACCATATAACAATCAATCAAATTTTGACACTAATTTTTAAAAAGGTATTAAACACTCTATAATTCTTATCATTTTATTCTGTTAACTAAAGTTATTAATAAAATGCTTATTAACCCCAAAGTTGTTTTTAATCAATAGTTTAATTGTTGTGTTAAAAATCCATCAATGTAAAATTATTTTAGCACACAATATATAAAATTATCTAAAATACATATACTTCAGAAAAAGAATAAAAAAACTTTTTTAGTGATACTGTGTCTACACATTTTATCAAATCCAAATAAAAAGCATAAAAGTTATGAAACGATACCACCATTTTATCGCGAAGCTCAAGATTATAAAATTAAAAAGTAAAAGAAGATATAATCAAATTGTAATATATAATAGATTAATAATTTTTATACAAAAATAAGACCACAATAAAAATAATAGATAATAAAAAATCAAAACAATTGTTAGGAAAAATAAATAAAAAAAGAAATATAAAAATAAATATAAAAACAAAATATTTTTATATAAAAGATAGATGTTAAACCCTTTAACAAAAAAAAATATAAAAGATATATGTTAAGTTATTCTAACAAAATAAATGTAGAATGTATTTTTAAGTATTTATGTCAAGAATTCTAAAAAAACTATAAACATAGATCCACAACTGTATAAAAATAAACTATATAGTTATATAGTCGAATAATAGACATACGATATAAAATAATGTAAGGAAAATGAATAAAAATAGATAACTTCAAACTAAAAAAATAAATAAATAATTCTACACCATCAAAATAAAAACAGAATAAAATTTCAAATAAACAATCTTATTAATCATATAAACAATATATTTAACGGTAATGAGAATGAAACTGAAGAAATAATAAAAATCAATAAAATAATGATTTATACTAATATAGAACAAAACATTTTAAAATAAAAACAAATATTAAAAAAAATCAAAAATATTACTCTAACTATCTAAATTATTTTCAAACTATAATCCTGCCCTACGGGCGGGCCGACCCTAGTGTTATATAGATTCTCCATAAAGTTTCGTAAGCCTGGATTTTGTAACCTTTCTCGGTAAATTACATAAAAGACTTATAAAGAGTCACCATATAATTTCCTTACCTTATTTCTATAAAAAAACAATGTACACTACAAAGATCTTTCGTTTGTTTCATAAAAGCATATGTTATTAGCTTAATGAATATGATAAATCTTTACGTTTGTTTCACAAAACCTTTGGGTCAAAACATACTAAAATAGTATTATTAAAATTTTAATAGTTGATGAATGAATAAATAGGATAATTCATTTGATTGATAAACTGCCTAATTAACAATATGTGTAATACACAAGTGAATTGATTTTAAAATATTTACTTTTAATAAAACTTTGTAGACTTATATTGTAAGTCGTAAGATAAAAAATGTATTGACTCAGTAAGAAAGGAAGCAAAATCAACCATTGTTTGTTTAAGAAACTTGTGTAAGCTATTGTAGATTTAGATGATTTTTATATTCGATTTTAATATAAATAATAAAATTTAAATACTATATTTCAGTTTATCTCTTATTTATTTGATTAATCTTAATATTTTTATATTAATTATCTATTTTATTTTGATTTATATGTTATTTGTATGTCTTGACCTACAAAGAGAAACCCCTATAGCTAGGGAGATCAATCATTCCTGAAACTTGGTAAGAACCAACGAGCTCTAGAGAACGAAACAGAGGAAGAAACAAGTGGTGGTAGTTGTTCGACCTTCTTTGTATCGAGATTGACTACAAAGATTTCAGTTTCCATTTTTCTGCGGAAACTGATGTTTATCTTCCAAGCATAAACCGTCATAAGATTTATAGGTTTTTAAGAAATCGTAAGTGGGCCACGAATCAAGTTTAGAACTCTTTGGGCCGTTTTTTGGTTCGAGACGTTTGTTACGATTTCTCCGATAAAATTAAGTTTTCGCGGTTTCGTCGTAGACCAAGCTGATGATCCCATTTAATCGAGAAATCAAGAAATAGTTGGTCATGGCTTGCGGAAGATTGCTATAAGGATAGTCGAGAACGCATAGTTGTAAGTGAAGCAAGCTTAAGCTAAGGACATGTAGTTTAGATATTGAAAAATGATGTCTATTTGTAAGTGAAGCTACACATTCACTCGAAGTGGATGCGGTGGAAAGCAACTCAATTCAGGAAACGAGACCTCATGAAGCATCAGATTATTTTTCGTGATTGATTTTGATCAGAAGTAACTAAATATCACAACATTAATTTCTGCAACGATTGATAGAAGCTGTAAAAGAGATGGTCACAGTTTCAGAATTACATCACAGAAAGTAGAGTTTTATCTCCTAATTTCTATTAATTATAGGTTCAAATATTTGTATCCTATCCATGTAATATTTTTTATACGCATAAACATTATATTCACGTAGTAGCAAACCCAGTCTCTATTCATAGGAACGGAACACATATGAGTGTGCACAAGAAGGAAAAAAGAAAAGAAATAGAAAGCTTGAAGACCAAGAAAATAGTACCAATTATTAAAAAGCTTAAATTCAAAAAAAAAAAAACAACAACAAAGAAGAGAAACCCCTATAGGTAGGGATCAATCATTCCTGAAACTTGGTAGGAACCAACGAGCTCTAGAGAATGAAACAGAGGAAGAAACAAGTGGTGGTAGTTGTTCAGCCTTCTTTGAATCGAGATTGAATACAAAGATTTCAGTGTCGCACTCGTACCAACCTATCTCATCGCCTGTGAAGTAAATGGAGTTACTAGTGATGCCATCCTGGTCCTTAGCAAGCACTGTAATACCCAAATCTAAAATAATCGCCTCATCTCCCAAAGAAAAAATTTCCTCCAGCCCATTTGATGAATCCATCTTGAAGATTTTAAAGTTCCATGTTTCGGACAAAAAAGGACTTTCGCTCTTAACAATTAAGACATCTCCTCGTACAGTGACTACCACGTTCTCCCTCGTGCGAACCTCTTGGACATGATCTGGAATATTAGGCAATCTCATCCGACAGCTTAATATTTTTGGTTGTACGCGTCCCCCTCCTACGCTAACTCTGGAAACTTGCAGCGGAAATTCACCAGAAAAGTCGAAAATACGCAGTTCATCATTGGCGAGACAATAGAGTTTGTGATCTTTGAATACCATGTCATCTTGGATGCCTTCCGAGATTTGTTTCCACGATTTATCACCTTTCTTCAAATAAAGTAGAGTATCTCCTATGACAAGGTAATCTTTGGTTTTCTCGTCTATCCACAATATCGGAGAGTAAAATCGTCGATCCCAAATAGGAGGCAGATTGATTCTCTCGCGGGTTAAGAGATTTAAAATATAAACAGAGGCTTCCTTGTTTTTCAAACTAGGATCCATCAAAAGCCAGCTTCTACATGTCGCCAGACAATTGATTTCTGTAAAGTCGTCGGCAAGATGTTGAGTTTTGTAGAGCTTTTCTTCTTTATCTTCAGGATTGAACAAGAGACAGTAATTCTTTTCCTCAGGGAATAGAATCATCCAAGGGATCTTATTGTTTGGCTTTGATTTTCTCGAAGCAGATCCCCATGATGAACAAACTGATTTAGCCCTTTCGAAATCGGCAAATCCAAGGCGCTCCAAGATCAGCTGCATGAGATCTAGAGGTAGCTCGGACCAGCAATGAGAGTTTCTTCGGGTCACAGAGACGGCTGGAGATTTTGGAGGAGATTGGGCTAAGGCTAACGGTTGTGAAGCCATCTGACGAAACCTTAACCACCAAGCTTCAATTTTTTGGGATATAATATTAGTTTTCACTCTCTCAAAACCCTTAATTTGATGCATATATATAATAACAAAAAAAAACTTTATAATATATTAAAAGATAATTACTCCATATCTTTAAATAGCCCACAGCTTCATTTTTAAAGAAACAAAAAGTGTTGTATTTTGGCAATAATCATTTATTTGTTTGTCTAACCATTACAAATCTCGAAAACTTTAATTTATGCATGTCAATAAGACATATCTATATAGTAAATAATTTTAATTTATACACAGAAAATCATATTTATTACTTTTTAGAAAAGAGAATCATGGATACATGTACATAAGATT
The DNA here is from genome assembly GCF_000801105.2 of Raphanus sativus. Lineage (NCBI taxonomy): Eukaryota > Viridiplantae > Streptophyta > Magnoliopsida > Brassicales > Brassicaceae > Raphanus > Raphanus sativus. The sequence continues at coordinate 22,209 of NW_026615970.1, forward strand.
AATTTATGCATATACTGTAAGTTCATAATCTTAGTACTATTTTCATTTTTTCCCCAAAATTCATCAAATTCTAATTAAGAATATGATATTATCATTATTTGAAAAAAAATTCCAGTTCTAAATAAGTATATAATATCCCAAAATAATGAATCATAGATTTATTGTAGACTTGCATGTCTCATTAGGATCTTATACAACTCATCTTTCCAAATAATAAAAATCTCATTTTAAAAAGAAGGAGATTCTTGTCCATTTTAGATTGTAGACGATCACACCATAATGATAATATATATTCATCATAATGATCTACAAATTCTGCGTATAAATAAAAAATTTACTATATACATATGTCTTATGGACTCATTAAATTAAGTTTTTTGAGAGAGTGAAAACTAAAAATATAATATTTTCTCCTAAACTGAAGGCTTCACTGCTAAGATTTCGTCAGATACCTTCAACACCTTTAGCCCAATCGCCTCCTCATCACAACATATCGGATTGACGATAGGTCCGGACATTTTACCCGGACCCGAAGACCCGACCCAAAACCGACCCGAAAAAACTCGGTTCGGGTAGAAGTCGGCCCGATCAAATTACCCATCAGGTCTTGTCGTAGAGAACCCGCGGATCTGGATCCGACCCGACCCGAACCCGAAATCCGGCGGGTACCCGAATTAATAATGTAAATTAAATAAAATGAATCAAGGGGGAATCGAAGATGGGTTATTTGTCTAAAGAGCAAGGGGGTCAACCAGTAGGAGACAACCAATTATTGTTTTATCTCGCATAGTTTAGTATATATACACATTTTAATATACTAAAACAAACATTTTAAATAAAATTTCAAATATTTTCGGATATATTAATACTTTTAGATGTTTTTTTGTATTTTTAGATATTTTTTTAGGTCGAACCGAACCCGATCCAAACCCGAACCAGAACCGTACCGATAAATTCTAGTTACCCGAATGGGTCCAACTATCTGAGACCCGACCCGACCCGACTTGACCCGAAACCGAAAATTTGAAATTACCCTATCGGGTCATGAACTCCTAGACCCAAAAGACCCGGACCCGAAAGGACCCGACCCAAACCCGACCCGACGACCCGAATGCCGATGCCTAATTGACGATTTAACTCTCCGGTATTGCGGATAGACAATAAATTGGTATATAAGAGATATGAGTCTGTATATTTGATGACAAAAAAAAGTATATAAGAGATTTTTTATAATTTAATAATAGAAAAATCTTATCAAAAGGAATAATAGTGATGAATACTATTGAATAGTTAGTCTCTAAGACCTTCTCCAATCTATTTCTCTATTTTTTCTTTCTAAAAATAATTATTCTTATAAGATTCTTTATCTATTTTACAATTAACACTTTTTACTTATGAATGTTATAAATTGATCCATTTCTTACACATTTTGATTTTTTCATGAAATTTCAGTATTATTTAAACTAAGAATTTTATTACAAAAATACACAATACAAAATAAAATAAAAAGATATTCACTAAAAATAAATATTGCTATATTTGACAAAAAATGACTAATTATCCATTCAAAAATGAGAAATGAAATATTTATCAAAGTTGTTGGAGTATTTTATATAATTAGTATTTAGGTAGTGTTACAAAAAATAAATCCCCTAAGAATGGTAAATATAAATTAATCAATTTAATTATTTTGCTTTGACACACATTATAGAACGATGTGAAATCATTCAAAATATACATTTCCTTATATACATATGTAATTACCGAGACATATGTAATTATAAAATCAATCAACTTAAATTACGAATTGATTGACAATTTTCAATATTTGTCCAATCAGATTAGGCAAACTTTCTTTATATAATTTTATGTCAACAAAAACTCCGTAGTTTACCAATAACTACACGTCATTAAAAGTACTAAAGGATGATTTGCAAAAATCAATCAATTTGCCATTAGAAATTCATCCTTCATTTATGTATATAAATTAAATTCTATAATGGCTAAATATCGATATATATTTTTCACAACATATATATAGACTTACGTCAGTATGGCGTTTATTAAAAACTAAATAGATCTTTGCATTTGTAGATCAAGCATCTAGAATCTTCATACCTTGTGTGATTATTATTACGGAGTCTATATATGAAGATTCAACAAAGAGTACATAATAATATCAGTGATATCCATTGAGGAAATCTATATGCAATACCAAACATATAGATTGTACTAACTGAGGTTCATTTTAGCACACAATATATAAAATTATCTAAAATACATATACTTCAGAAAAAGAATAAAAAAACTTTTTTAGTGATACTGTGTCTACACATTTTATCAAATCCAAATAAAAAGCATAAAAGTTATGAAACGATACCACCATTTTATCGCGAAGCTCAAGATTATAAAATTAAAAAGTAAAAGAAGATATAATCAAATTGTAATATATAATAGATTAATAATTTTTATACAAAAATAAGACCACAATAAAAATAATAGATAATAAAAAATCAAAACAATTGTTAGGAAAAATATAATAAAATAAAGAAATATAAAAATAAATATAAAAACAAAAATATTTTTTTATATAAAAGATAGATGTTAAACCCTTTAACAAAAAAAAATATAAAAGATATATGTTAAGTTATTCTAACAAAATAAATGTAGAATGTATTTTAAGTATTTATGTCAAGAATTCTAAAAAAACTATAAACATAGATCCACAACTGTATAAAAATAAACTATATAGTTATATAGTCGAATAATAGACATACGATATAAAATAATGTAAGGAAAATGAATAAAAATAGATAACTTCAAACTAAAAAAATAAATAAATAATTCTACACCATCAAAATAAAAACAGAATAAAATTTCAAATAAACAATCTTATTAATCATATAAACAATATATTTAACGGTAATGAGAATGAAACTGAAGAAATAATAAAAATCAATAAAATAATGATTTATACTAATATAGAACAAAACATTTTAAAATAAAAACAAATATTAAAAAAAATCAAAAATATTACTCTAACTATCTAAATTATTTTCAAACTATAATCCTGCCCTACGGGCGGGCCGACCCTAGTGTTATATAGATTCTTCATAAAGTTTCGTAAGCCTGGATTTTGTAACCTTTCTCGGTAAATTACATAAAAGACTTATAAAGAGTCGCCATATAATTTCCTTACCTTATTTCTATAAAAAAACAATGTACACTACAAAGATCTTTCGTTTGTTTCATAAAAGCATATGTTATTAGCTTAATGAATATGATAAATCTTTACGTTTGTTTCACAAAACCTTTGGGTCAAAACATACTAAAATAGTATTATTAAAATTTTAATAGTTGATGAATGAATAAATAGGATAATTCATTTGATTGATAAACTGCCTAATTAACAATATGTGTAATACACAAGTGAATTGATTTTAAAATATTTACTTTTAATAAAACTTTGTAGACTTATATTGTAAGTCGTAAGATAAAAAATGTATTGACTCAGTAAGAAAGGAAGCAAAATCAACCATTGTTTGTTTAAGAAACTTGTGTAAGCTATTGTAGATTTAGATGATTTTTATATTCGATTTTAATATAAATAATAAAATTTAAATACTATATTTCAGTTTATCTCTTATTTATTTGATTAATCTTAATATTTTTATATTAATTATCTATTTTATTTTGATTTATATGTTATTTGTATGTCTTGACCTACAAAGAGAAACCCCTATAGCTAGGGAGATCAATCATTCCTGAAACTTGGTAAGAACCAACGAGCTCTAGAGAACGAAACAGAGGAAGAAACAAGTGGTGGTAGTTGTTCGACCTTCTTTGTATCGAGATTGACTACAAAGATTTCAGTTTCCATTTTTCTGCGGAAACTGATGTTTATCTTCCAAGCATAAACCGTCATAAGATTTATAGGTTTTTAAGAAATCGTAAGTGGGCCACGAATCAAGTTTAGAACTCTTTGGGCCGTTTTTTGGTTCGAGACGTTTGTTACGATTTCTCCGATAAAATTAAGTTTTCGCGGTTTCATCGTAGACCAAGCTGATGATCCCATTTAATTGAGAAATCAAGAAATAGTTGGTCATGGCTTGCGGAAGATTGCTATAAGGATAGTCGAGAACGCATAGTTGTAAGTGAAGCAAGCTTAAGCTAAGGACATGTAGTTTAGATATTGAAAAATGATGTCTATTTGTAAGTGAAGCTACACATTCACTCGAAGTGGATGCGGTGGAAAGCAACTCAATTCAGGAAACGAGACCTCATGAAGCATCAGATTATTTTTCGTGATTGATTTTGATCAGAAGTAACTAAATATCACAACATTAATTTCTGCAACGATTGATAGAAGCTGTAAAAGAGATGGTCACAGTTTCAGAATTACATCACAGAAAGTAGAGTTTTATCTCCTAATTTCTATTAATTATAGGTTCAAATATTTGTATCCTATCCATGTAATATTTTTTATACGCATAAACATTATATTCACGTAGTAGCAAACCCAGTCTCTATTCATAGGAACGGAACACATATGAGTGTGCACAAGAAGGAAAAAAGAAAAGAAATAGAAAGCTTGAAGACCAAGAAAATAGTACCAATTATTAAAAAGCTTAAATTCAAAAAAAAAAAAACAACAACAAAGAAGAGAAACCCCTATAGGTAGGGATCAATCATTCCTGAAACTTGGTAGGAACCAACGAGCTCTAGAGAATGAAACAGAGGAAGAAACAAGTGGTGGTAGTTGTTCAGCCTTCTTTGAATCGAGATTGAATACAAAGATTTCAGTGTCGCACTCGTACCAACCTATCTCATCGCCTGTGAAGTAAATGGAGTTACTAGTGATGCCATCCTGGTCCTTAGCAAGCACTGTAATACCCAAATCTAAAATAATCGCCTCATCTCCCAAAGAAAAAATTTCCTCCAGCCCATTTGATGAATCCATCTTGAAGATTTTAAAGTTCCATGTTTCGGACAAAAAAGGACTTTCGCTCTTAACAATTAAGACATCTCCTCGTACAGTGACTACCACGTTCTCCCTCGTGCGAACCTCTTGGATATGATCTGGAATATCAGGCAATCTCATCCGACGACAGTGTTGGGGATGGATTGTCACCACCCACAAGGCCCAGCGAACAGGAGGCCCATTACCATCAAGGAGGGAGCGGTCGGCTCGGCGTCGGCTCCTCGACTGACCCCGACTCGGCTCGTGACTACTTTAGCTAGAGGACGAGCAGCCGAAGCGAGCAACCAAACAGCTCGGGCCGAGCAGTCATCCCGATTGGGCCTGTATATCGAAAAGCCCATGACCAAAGGGAAGCGAATTAGGTCGAGACTAACCGACCTAGGAGACTATATAAGGAGTTGAGGACAAGAAGGAAGGGTATCACCACATAGACAGACAGACTTGCGGCAAGATTAGGGTTTCCTTTATTCTCTTTGTATCTCGCCGCTCTCTTGTACTTCCGGCTAGGATCTCACCGAGCATCGACTAGCCGGCTTTCTTACTCTTGTACCCTCGTTATTCCGACTCTAATAAAACGTCTCTGTTCATCCCACTCTTGAGTTCTTCTACTTTTTGTTGACCAAACTCACCTTAAACAATTGGCGCCCACCGTGGGGCTGATCAGAGTAACGTTTCTTAGTCTAGTATGACGATTGGTGACTCGAACCCCGGCTCTTCCGGCGAAGCGACCGAGCTTACGCCTCCGCCTCCTCCTCCTCTTCTCTCGTCGGACTTCATGAGCTCCGTGATGGCTCGCCTCGCGCATCAAGAAGAAGTCCAGAAAACGACGAATGAGCAGCTCGCTGCTCTCGTGGCTGCCCTCACTGCTCCCGCTGGACCGACGAACCGTTCCCAACCCGTCTGCCGGCATCTCTTCCCCCCAACGCCGGCAGAAGACCGCGCTGTGGACGAATCTGACCCTAACGGTCCTCCCGCCGTATACCCTACTCCGACGACAGCAGATCCGACGACGATTCGCGAGATCGCCGAGCTCAAACTCAGCCTCCAACAAATGAGCTCGCAGATCCACCAAGCGACGAGCGCAGCCCCTCAGATCGACAGCGTCATCGCCTCTACTTCGCGCTCGCCCTTCGCTAGCGAGCTAACCAGGGTCCAACTCCGCAAGATAGAAAAGCTCCGTCTCCCCGAGTACAAACCCGGCGGCGACCCCGTCGAACATCTGACAGCCTTCAACATAGCTATGGCCAGAGCTCGCCTTTCCGACGAAGAGAAGGACGCAGGATATTGTCAGCTCTTCGTCGAAACACTCAACGAACAAGCGCTAACCTGGTTCTCACAGCTCGGCGAGAACTCGATTCGCAGTTTCCGAGACCTATCAGCCGTTTTCCTCAAGACTTACATCATGTTTACCAAGCGAGCAGCAACCGCTTCCAGCCTGTGGAATATGGCGCAAACAAAGGACCAAAGCCTCAAGGACTACATGGAAAAGTTCAAGACGATCGTTTCCCGAGTCGACGTCCCTGATCACATCGCTATCGACGCTTTGATGAACACTCTCCTCGTCAACTCGAAGTTTCGTAAGGACCTGTATTCCAACCCCACGACTTCACTTCCCGATGCTATTGCCCGGTCTCACAATTTCATCCGAATGGAAGAAGACACCAAGGCAATAATTCGGAAGCAGAACGCTGCCAAGCCGGTCGCAGCCAAAAGTGCGGGTGCTCGGCCAGAGCCACGTCAGCACGCGCCAGCTGATAACGGCGGCAAAAAAGGAGGTCTCCTCTACGTCGTGGACGAGAACAACGCCCCTGTCTCAACCATGGTCCTGCACGATAAAAAGTGGAATGTTTACCAGCGAGAGACCGACTCTCCAGATGCATCTCCCAGTACCCCGAGTGCTGGTGTCGTGGCTAAAGTCGATTCGGCTCCAGGACCGACCAGAACTCCCATCGATCTCACGAAACATTGCAAGTATCACGACGTGAAGGGACACGACACGACCGAGTGCAAATCCCTCTACGCCCAGTTCCTCTCCTCGATCGAAAGCGGGGATTACAAGATCCAGCCGCCTAAACCAAAGCCAAAAGGAGAAAACAGCTGGAGCAGGAACAAAGACAAGAAGGCTCAGCGTAAATCGCAGGGCAAGAACCGTAAAAACGACAAACAGTCGAAGGATACGGAGAAAGCTGCTCGAGAGACCATGACGACGACGACTCGGCAGATGACGATCAGCCGACCAATCGCCAGCGCATCGAAGTGATCCGCGCCCAACCGCAACAAGAGAACGAATCCGGGTCCTCGTCCGAAGAAGACGACGACACGAAAAACCTAGACAGCACTACGGATCTTTGCTCCCTCCTCGATCAAAAGTTTCGATCCGCTGCCGAGGAAACGCCAGTCTCCTCCGATCTCCGCCGACAGATCGATTCGAATCGCGCCGCGAAAGCTTCGGCACAAGAATCCTCCCAAAGGCAGTGCGCCGACAAGCCGAACTGCGATCTGCGAGACAAACTCAACAAGAAGATCGGTGACTTGCGGACAACCCTTAACCGCAAGAAAAGGGATACTGCCGAATCGAGTAACGACCTCCGTGACGTGCTCCGCGCAAAGCGAGCACAAACTCGTCCCCGGATAAACGTCATTATGGGTGGATCGCCTCCCTGCGGCGATTCGGTAAGAGCAGTCAAAGACCACCGAAGGCAAGCCACCACTTCCCAACGGTGGCCCCAGAAGCAAGTGGACGATCAGCCGATTACCTTTTCGTCTGACGATACACTCGGCGTGCACCTCCCTCATAACGATCCTTTGCTCGTCGTGCTCGGTGTCGACAAGTACGACGTCACAAAAGTACTTATCGATACCGGGAGCTCGGTAGATATCATCTTTCGCGAAACCCTCGTAAAGATGGGGATTGACCTCAATGACGTCAAGCCTTCTACTCGGACCCTGACAGGGTTCAACGGCTCGTCAGAAGTGATCGCAGGCACAATCCGCCTCTCGGTTCACGCATGCGGGGTCACCCGGACAGTCAAGTTTTCTGTGGTCGGTTCCAAAGCCCCTTACCACGTTATACTCGGCACCCCATGGCTGCATTCAATGCGAGCAATCGCATCAACGTATCATCAGTGTGTTAAGTTCCCAGGATCAGACGGATCGATCAAAACTCTGAAAGGCGATCAGCAGGCCGCGCGTGATCTCTTGATCGCCACGGTTAAAATCCAGCGCTCCCAATCACTTGTCAACTCGGTCTCTCCTCCCACGAGCAAAGTCTGCCCGCAAAAGGAAGAGGTTCTCGAAGTACCAGTTGACGAGTCGGATCCGAGCAAATCAGTCCGAGTAGGCGCATTTCTGCCCGACGAAATGCAGCAGAAGATTCTCGAGTTCCTTAAGCAAAACCTATCCACATTCGCCTGGACAATGTCTGATATGAAGGGAATCGATCCGGCTATCACAACCCACGAACTCAATGTTGATCCCAACTTCAAACCCATCCGGCAGAAAAGAAGAAAGTTGGGACCAGAGCGATCCAAAGCAGTCGCAGAGGAAGTCGAGCGTTTACTCGGTGCCGGTTCAATCACTGAAGTTCGTTACCCGGAATGGCTAGCCAACCCGGTGGTCGTCAAGAAGAAGAACGGTAAATGGCGCGTCTGCGTCGACTTTACCGACCTCAACAAAGCGTGTCCTAAGGACAGCTACCCGTTGCCTAGCATCGATCGCTTAGTCGAATCGACGGCCGGTAACGAGATGTTGACGTTCATGGACGCCTTCTCGGGCTATAACCAGATCCTGATGCACCCAGACGACCGGGAGAAAACTGCTTTTATCACCGATCGGGGAACCTACTGCTATAAGGTGATGCCATTCGGATTAAAAAATGCTGGAGCAACCTACCAGCGGCTTGTCAACCGAATGTTCGCCGAGCAGCTTGGGAAGACAATGGAAGTCTATATCGACGACATGCTCGTCAAATCGCTCCGAGCCGACGACCACCTAACTCACCTGAAGGAATGCTTCGCCATCTTAAACAAGTACGGGATGAAGTTGAATCCCGCAAAGTGCACGTTTGGCGTCTCCTCGGGCGAATTCCTTGGTTACATCGTCACGCAACGGGGAATAGAGGCTAACCCGAAACAGATCTCAGCAGTCCTGAACCTCCCCAGTCCGAGAAACTGCCGCGAAGTTCAAAGACTAACAGGACGCATCGCCGCCCTTAATCGCTTTATCTCCCGATCTACCGACAAATGTCTTCCCTTCTATGATCTCCTCCGAGGGAACAAGAAGTTCATCTGGGATGATAAATGCGAGGACGCGTTCGTCCAACTCAAGCAATACCTAACGACTCCTCCCGTCTTGGCCAAGCCAGACGTAGGAGACGTTTTGTCTCTCTATATCGCTGTCTCCTCGGCAGCCGTCAGCAGTGTCCTGATCAAGGAGGACCGTGGCGAGCAGCGTCCGATTTTTTACACTAGCAGACGCATGACCGGCCCGGAGACCAGATACCCAACCCTTGAGAAGCTGGCTCTGGCCGTCGTCGACTCCGCGAGGAAATTACGACCCTACTTCCAGTCACACTCTATCGAAGTTCTGACCGACCAACCGCTCCGCACCGTCCTGCAAAATCCCAACAGAGCCGGCCGGCTGACCAAGTGGGCAATCGAACTGAGTGAACTCGACATTACGTACAAATGTCGAACAGCCGCCAAATCTCAAGTCCTCGCCGACTTCCTTGTCGAGCTCACGCCAGATCTTGCACAAGACCTCGATGTCCCGAGTCCCAATTGGATTCTTCATGTCGACGGATCATCGACGAGCAAAGGATCCGGTGCTGGAGTCCAGCTTCAATCGCCAACAGGAGAACTCATCCGCCAGTCTTTCAGCTTCGGCTTCCCGGCCTCTAACAACGAGGCAGAGTATGAATCGTTGATCGCCGGTCTTCGTCTCGCCCGAGCCGTCAAAGCCAAACGCTTGAGTGCTTATTGCGACTCGCAGCTCGTCGCTAGCCAGTTTAGCGGCGACTACGATGCTCGCAATGATAGAATGGATGCGTATCTCCGAGTGGTTCAGGAGCTCGCTAGGGAATTCGATTTCTTCGAACTCACCAAGGTTCCCCGCGGAGAGAACGTTTGCGCCGATGCCTTAGCCGCACTCGGGAGCAAACTCCACGATCAGGTCAAAAGGACGATACCCATACAGCGGATCGATCGACCGAGCATCGATTCTTCCTCCGGCGAAAGCTCTCCCATCGCTCCAATCTTTGCAACAACTCGACGATCCACCACCGATCAAACCGAAACTGAGACACCGGATCAAGCCGACACTGAGATGCTCGATCGTGACGACACCCCAGTCGATTGGCGAGTCGAGTTCCTGGATTATCTCCTACGAGAAGAACTGCCAAAAGATAAGTGGGCAGCGAGACGCCTGAAGAGACGCAGCGCCCACTATGTCATCATGAACGACGAACTTCACCGAGTAACCGCGAACAAGGTTCTCTTAAAGTGCATCCAGGGCGATGAAGTACGCCGAGTAATGGCTGAAACTCACGACGGAGCAGGAGGAAACCACTCGGGAGGCCGAGCACTCGCCCTTAAGGTTCGAAGCTTGGGATTCTTTTGGCCGTCTATGAACACTGACTGCGAGGCATACGCTCGTCGGTGCGACAAATGCCAGCGTCACGCTCCGAGCATCCACAGTCCCACTGAGCTGTTGCGGACATCTGCTGCCCCTTATCCGTTCATGAGGTGGGGGATGGACATCATCGGGCCAATGCCGACCTCGCGCCAACGTCGTTTCATCCTGGTCCTCACTGATTACTTCACCAAATGGATTGAAGCCGAAGCGTTCTCTCAGGTGACGGACAAGGAAGTCCGCACCTTCGTCTGGAAGAACATCATTTGCCGTCACGGTTTGCCGTACGAGATCATAACGGACAATGGCTCTCAGTTCATGTCCGGAAACTTCAAAGAGTTCTGCAACAAGTGGAATATCCGTCTAA
>NW_026615971.1:0-33163 GCF_000801105.2 Raphanus sativus
CATGACGCTGAATATCCAAACGTTGTTGTTAATTTGGAATCGGCTATGGTGAATCCACCATACTCAATTAGTGACGACGACGACGACGACTATCCTCCAAAGATCTCCCCTACTCGGCGAGTTTTCAATCTCAACCTCTGCCGTAATAAACGTATTTTGTCTATTCAGAAAAACTCCTTTCTTCGATTCTTATGTGTTTGTGTGCTTATTGGCTTTCTTCATGTTTTGATATCTGTCAGCTGACCCCAAAGTTTTCTTGGACGAGGCTTGGATACTTCTAGAGCCAGCTCTCACAAGCATCTTACATGAAGAGAACCTAGACCGTTTCTGCTTCGCTGAGATTTCACAGGCTGTTGATAAGACATCCTGCAATCCTTCATCCAGCGAAGACCTTTCCAACCTGATTGTAGATGTCTGTGGCACATATATTTCCACAACCCTGCAGTCTTTGGCAGTGCATTGCAATGATGATGATCCATCTCTGCTCTTGCTTCCCTTGGAGAAATTTTGGCTGGAGTTTCCTAAGAAATTACGGTTTATCTGTGAAATTGCTGGAGCTGGTGGACCAAACTTGTGGGAATTGGGTCTTAATCTTTTACCAAGAAAGCTCTTCTTGGCCTCTCAAATTTGTGACAAGGTTCGAACCTTCATTCTACTTCGCGTTACAGATCAAAGGTAACGTTCCTGCTGTCTACTTTCATGATTTTTAGGCGTTTGGATATACTGACTGACTGACTCTTTTTTTTCTTTCTTTCTTTCTCTAGATTAGGCAAGCCTGTTAACATGAGTCAGCTAGAGAATCTTATGTATATGTTTCGTTGGAATCCTTTCCGCGATTCGGGCTTCTTGAAGAAGCCCTTTCTTGACTCAACTGCTGAGTTTTACGCTGCAGAAGCAAAACAAGTCCTTGAACAGTCTTCTGACCTTCCCCAGTACTTGAAATATGTCGATGTACGTACCATTTCTTCTCTTTCTACATTTGTAGGTTTGTTTGAATGTATTTTCCCCTGAGTAGCTCTCTACCTTGTTCTTTTTTTTTTTTGCAGCGAAGGGTTGGTGAGGAGACGAAAAAATGCATAAACCTCCCCCTTTTCTCTTGCTTCCAGGATGAGCTGCTTGAAGTTGTCAACAGGGAACTCTTGGGGGTTCATGCTCGTGCCCTTCTTGAAAAGGTTCTTCTTTCCTCCTCCTTTTCTCTCTCTTTTTTTTTTCTTTTCGTTACCAAACTTGTCTTAAGTACATGTGGTTGGTTGCAGGGTTTTGAGAAGCTAATGGATGAGAGACCCTGGGAGGCTCTTCGTATGATGTATGATCTCTTCTCCCAGGCGGGTTTAGTGTGTCATATCAAAGATGCACTGAGCTCCTACATTTGTCAAACTGTTGAGAAGATTTTAAAGGAAGAAGGCTCGTCCCTGGCTGAGTTCAAGGCTCACGTTGGTAAGATATGTTGTACTTACTTTGCCGAAGATCCGTTGTTGGAGATGACCTTCCACAAGTTTTTTGAAGGTCTTGGAGTGTATGTCTCTCCTGGCTCTTCTCCTTTCCGTGATCCATCCGCAGACGAGATGTATCGAAGCCCTCATTGGTTGTTTTAACAAGTTTGTTTTTTTATTATGTCTACTAGTCCCCATTAATTAAGTTTATTATATAATTAATATGATTTTATGTTAGTAATATAACATTAAATATAAATGATGGAAGATACATGAATTGTTATTAAATATTTATTATTAAAATCTTTGATTATCATTTATTTACTTTAATAATATTAGGTAATTTTGTAGCTTCTATTTAAGAAAATAATGAAAACACTAATAGCATAATATTTATTTAATTTTTGATTAATTTTTTTTGTCATCAACCTAAAACATATTCATATTGACTCTGTAAACCATATCAATAATTAAGTTTACTTTTATGATTAGTTTAATAAAGAATATAATATATATTTAATGACCAATATATTTTTCTAGGAATTTTTGAGGTGTCATATCTAAAACGTTCTAATGTTTTTTTTAATATATCAGGGATATGAATTTTATAGCCAATATAAAATCAAAGCTAATATCTATTCTATTAATTCTTCAATATGTCCTATTGATATTTAGTTGTGTCCAACTGATTTTTTTTATAACTGTATCTAATAATTTAATTAAATCAACAACACGTTCTCTTTGTATAATAAGCAGTTACGTTTTCTTCCAACACTAAGAAGGAGTTTTTGTCGGTTTATAATTTTAAAATTGGGCCATGGGCTTCGATGTCGTTTTAAAAATCAACTGATTTGTTACATTTGGTCTGATTGCAATGGCCATATAAATTTATATTGCTTTCTTAACCACATTTAGGTTTATGGTTAATTTAATTTTAATAGAAGAAGACTAATAATATTGATTATTAAAACCATAATTTTATATAAGATTACTATTATATCTATAATAATTTATAGATACAGTGAAACCTCTATAAATTAATAATGTTGGGACTACACCAAAACTATATTTTTTTATTAATTTATAGAGATTATTAGTTTATCGAGATACTAATTGAACCAAAAACTCATTTGGGACTACCAAATTATATTAATTTATAGAGATATTAATCTATCGATTATTAATTTAAAGAGGTTATACTGTATTTGTTTACTATTATATCTATTAGCATAACTGTATATATATATATATATTATTTATAGTTTGCATTGCAATATTTTTAATAAACTAAAAAATTAGTATATTTTAATTTTAAAATAAATCTTCAATTTGTATTCATAAATTTATGATTAGAAAGTTAATAATAAAATAGTAATAATTAATTTCAGACATATTTACAGAAAAAAATACAAAACAACACTATATATGCGCTTCAAGCACAGATCAAGATCTAATATAGGTCTAACATTTTACCGGACCCGAAGAACCAAACTAGAACGGATCCGAAAATACAGGTTCAGATCCGAGTCTATGCTAAAATATTTATTGGATCTTTTTTATGGGGACCCACAAGTTTCGGTTTGGATCTACGTTCTACAAGAGACCCAATCGGGTATTCGAAATACTCAAAAATTATTATATATTAGGTAAATTTGGATGATTTTGTGTATTTTGGATATTTCAGATATTTTTTTAAGTTTCAGGTTCATGTTTTTAGGTATAATTTCAGGTTTCGGGTAAATTTTAGATTTCTAAAAAATATAATTTGGGTGTTCGGGTAAAATTTGAGATACCTTTCGGGTTTTCGGATCTGATTTTGGGTAAGTTTCAGATATATTTTCTCCAGGTATTTTTAGGATTTGCAGGTACTTTTCGAGTTTTCAAATTCAGTTTGGATATGTCTAGGCCTAATCTGAATAGATAAATATGATTACAAAAAATGGATTTATAATTATAAAGAAACGAGTGTATGCCGGCCAACTTTAAATTACTATTATTTCTACAGTAAATCAAATAGATTTTGATTAAGATTTATATACATATATGACTACAAAAAAATATGATTAAGAAAAAAACACAAGTTCGTGACAAAAAAAAAAAGAAAAAAACACAAGTATTACAATTAAATATCTAGAAAAAGTTAAACAAAAATATACATGTCCTTTTGAAAGGGTGGATCAGAATCTAGATTCTGAAGACCGAATGTTCTCAAATATTAAAAAAAATAGTTTCATTTAAAATAAAAAATCATATAAACTTTTTAAAATACACAAAAACAGATTTTATCAATATATAACGGGTCTATAGCAAAAAAAACAATAGTTTTAAAATATTAAACTTTTTATTTAAATTAAAATACTAAAATTACTGTGAAATAATTCACAAGTTTAACAGCAGGTTAATAAACAAAAATCATAATACGGGTAAGAATTATTTGGAGTCTTCAAAATTTTGGTCATATTTAAAATAACAAAAATAATTCATACAATAATTTTAAATAAATTTCATAAAATTCTTAACAAATATAATTTATCAAGGATAAAAAATATTCATGACATAAACTTAATTTTTTCAACAAAAAATATACCCGCCCTCTGAAGGGCGGGTCAAAATCTAGTTTTGATTTTAATTTCAAAACTGACTGGACGAAACTTTATTCATAGTTCCTTGAACACAAGTTTCTTTTTCCTTTTAAAAACGGAGCCAAAGCGAACTTTTAAAAAAAATGTTTTTGAAGATGATAAAATAATCAAAACACCAAATGATAAAATAAATTGTTTAATTCATAAAAAAAATTATAATAATTTTTCCATGTTAATTTGATTTTATCCTTTTGGCAACAACCTTAAAATAAAAGGCAAGAGGCAAGAACCCTAAAAATTTTCCTTGTATATTTTCCATGACGCTGAATAACGATGTTGTTAATTTGGAATCGGCTATGGTGAATCCACCATCCTCAATTAGTGACGACGACGACGATCCTCCGAATATCTCCCCCCCTGCTGTGCGAGTTTTCAACCTCAACCTCTGCTATAATAAACGTATTTTGTCTATTCAAAACTCTTTTCTTAGATTCTGTATTTGTGGGCTATCTTCATGTGTTTTTTTTTATTTTTGATATCTGTCAGCTGACCCCAAAGTCTACGTGGACGAGGCTTGGATACTTCTAAAGCCAGCTCTCACAAGCATCTTACATGAAGAAGACGACCTAGACCGTTTCAGCTTCGCTACGATTAACCATGTATCTTCTTGTTGTTTCCCTTACTTGATTATTATTATTATTCTTCGTTCAGTTCGTTCTTAATAGCTATCTGCACAGGCTGCTGCTAGGACATGGTGGAATGAGTCATCAGGAGAAGCCTTTTCCAACCTGATTCTAGAGGTCTGTGGGATATATATTTCCACAACCCTGCAGTCTTTGGCAGTGCATTGCAATGATGATGATGATGATCCCTCTCGTCTCTTGCTTCTCTTGGAGAAATCTTGGCTGGATTTTCCTAAGAAATTAGAGCATATCTGTAGCATTGTTGGAGTTGGTGGAAAAAAATTGTGGGGTTTGGGTCTTAAGCTTTTACCCACAAAGCTCTTCTTGGTCCCTCAAATTTGTGACAAGGTTCGAACCATCATTCTGCATCTCATTACAGATCAAAGGTAACCTTTCTCCTATTGTCTTTTTTTTTGTAGGCTTTGGATATACCTGACTCTTTTTTCTTTCTTTCTTTCTTTCTCCAGATTAGGCAAGCCTGTTAACATGAGTCAGCTAAAGAATCTTATGGATATGTTTAGTGGGGATCCTTTCCGCAAATTGCGCTTCTTGGAGAAGCCTTTTCTTGACTCCACTGCTGAGTTTTACGCCGCAGAAGCAAAACAAGTCCTGGAACAGTCTTCTGACCTTTCCTTGTATTTGAAACATGTCAATGTACGTACCATTTCTTCTCTTTCTAATCTACATATTATAGGTTGTTTGTGTGAATGTATTTTCCCCTGAGTAGCTTCTTCTTTTTGCAGTGAAGGGTTGGTGAGGAGAAGAAAAAATGCAGAAGCCTCTCCCTTTTCTTTATATTCCAGGATGAGCTGCTTGAAGTTGTCTACAGGGAACTCCTGGGGGTTCATGCGTGTGCCATTCTTGAAAAGGTTCCTTTCCTCCTCCTTTGTGGTTTTTGTTTTTCGTGAGCAAACTTGTCTTAAGTACATGTGGTTGGTTGCAGGGTTTTGAGAAGCTAATGGATGATAGACACATTGAGGCCCTTCGTATCATGTATGATCTCTTCTCCCAGGCGGATTTAGTGGGTCATATCAACGATGCCCTGAGCTCCTACATTTGTCAAACTGGAGAGAAGATTCTAAAAGAAGAAGGCTCGTCTCTGGCTGAGTTCAAGGCTCACGTTGATAAGATATGTTGTACTTACTTTTCCGGAGATCCTTTGTTGGAGAAGACTGCCCAAACGTGTTTTGAAGGTCTTGGAATGTCTGCCTCTCCTGGCCCTTCTCCTTTCCTGGATCCATCCGACGAGGAGATGTTTGAACTAGGAAGCTCAGGGCCTCTTCCTACGAGTCATTGGTATTTTTAACAAGGGTTTTTTTATTATGTCTCACTTTTTACTAGTCCCATTAAATTGCTACGATTGAATTTAGGCCATGCTGCTTCTGGATGTTTCTTTTTTATTATTATTATCATTATGAATTGTTCACCTCATAGCTCTGAGAGCACTTCTTTTTGTGTGTGTGAAAGTTTAGATGTATTTGGTCGTATTATTTTGAGTTATATACACGCAATGTTTGGGAAGATACTAGGTGTGGTTTGAGCCGTAGAGAGTGGTATGAACAGAACGCCATTACCCTAGAGAGTAGTATGAACAAAGTAATGAGAAAATACCTTTAAACAACGTGGACTAAGAAGCAGCTGGTTTAATCCGGTTTGTTTCGAATTCTTTTTTTTTGTTATTTGGTCAAAGATCCACTTCTTGATCTAATCAAAGACGTTGAAATGTCAATTTCTTGTAGGGACCGGTACAGCCGCAGGAGACGTGGCTTTCCCAAAAGGGGAAAGAGAATTTAGCTTCCGTATTGAAGCGGTATAAACGTTGGTTATCTAGTAAACCGATCGGTATGAATCAAGATGAACATGTGAGTCTTATGATAATCAAAAGAACGTTGAGAGGACGCCTAAGAATCAAAACTTTTGCTTTCTGATTGCTCATCTGCTTCGTTATTGTGTATTACGAAAATAATGGATTTTTGTTGCTTCAGAACTTTTTGGGTTCTCTTGTTAATTTGGTTGTAATGTTATGCTATAGCATATAGGCCATATATAGCTACAAACCGAGTCCGGTTCTGTGTAATTTGTTGCGTAATCATAAACTAGTTCCGTTGGTTTAAGTTAAAATCTTCTGAACCAGGTCTCATTGATGCTAACGTTGTGTTGTACACGATGATGTAACATGAATTCAACATTCATTGAAACAAAATATCGGGTAAACTTGTATCTTGTTCAATAAGGTGTTGTCACCATCGCTATTGCATGTACAACAAAGGTCAACATGAACGTGTTTCATATCTACTACACTCCTTATTGGCCTAATATAGAAACAAAAATAATATCTCTTACTGGGCCTTGGTTTTTAAGAAGACACTTCGTTCCGATTGCTATATGAGCGTATGGTATCAACGGTATTCAAGCATTAACTCAAGAAGACACGAATCAACTAAACACAATTGATTCGTGTATAAATGGAATTACGGAAGTGTAACCACATGACATGTCAATTATTAGTGTTTACGTGGCTGAGTTGCTCTGTACATAGCCCATAAACCAATTTCATTAATTTTTACTGCATTTCAATTTTTCTCAAGACCTTTTTAGAAACTAGAGTAGTTTATACACCGTGGGAGGCAAAGGAAGAAGGCAACATGCATCAATAAGTAGCACTATGAGTCGATCCATGTAAACTTGATTATATGTGTGCGTTGAAATAAACATCATAATGAAATAGATGGAGCTCTAACGTAACTAAACCTAATTGGTTAATTAAATTTCCAATCTCGACTACCAATTTATGGGACAATGAAGTAATTAAACGTGGAAAAGCATCGTCGCCCACTTTACCGGCTCTTCTCCGCATTTGATAAGTTTATCGCTCTTCCATTGGCTTTCGGACTACGTGGCATCTCTGTGATCTCTCTTACCCAAAGTGGCATGGACCCAACCCAAACCCAAGTCTTTTCTACTAACAAGTACGTGTCGTTTTACAAAAAAAAAACAAGTACGTGTTATGTTTATTATAGATGTTCAAAATTTGTATATTTTAAATTTGTCTAACTCTACCTAATGGAATGTCTCAGTTTTAATGTATGTGTCACTTTAGATTCATAAATATCCGGTACAGAACCACTTTAAGATTTGTACTTTTAGAAAAACAATACTATATCTTGAATGGTAAATTGGTAGTCTACTAAAATAGTGAAATCAACTTTCCTATGCATTCTCAATTATTAGCATTGATCTGAAAGCTGAAGCTGTGTCGTTATGTTTTGTAACACGCCATTTTTCACCATGATTATGCTTAAACCAAAACACTATTTTTGTGTTATGGAATGAACTTTGTTGTATCTACATCATTAAGTATTTTACATATATGTTTGGGTGATCATTATCAAATGTCTACACCAGCTAGATTTTTTTTCAATTTTTTTTTTCAGATGTTGGTTTAAACCTTAAAGTAAACCATAATAATATTTGGTTATTTATAAATAGCTTTAGTATCAATGATAGAGCCCCTAATATAGAAGAAGAGATAATTGGCTCAATATAGAATCACAATCTGGCACTGAATTGGTGAATCAAGCAAATATAGGATGGTAACCAAAGTTTTAATTAAATAATAACTAGGCCAAAAGGAGAAAACGTGTTAAAAATGTAAGTTTTGTTTTTCTAAAAAAAAACTGGGATCTTTGTTGAAACACACACACAAAAATAAATAAAAACAAGACAAGAAGAAGAAATTTGAGTGGGCGAGAATGTTTGTGATAAGAGGAAAAGACACCTTCTTTTCTACTTGTCTGTATATATTACAGTCATAAAGCGTTGCAAAGTAAACTTTGTGACATCAATGGGTCAAACTCAAACCTTTTTCTCGTCTTTTGTTTAATTAATTGTTTGAAAATCTCATTCCTCTACCTCCTCCTTCTTCGTCTCACGTCTCTGTTCCTAGAGAGAGAGAGAGAGAAAGAAAGGTAGGATCTTGTTGCTATTACTCGTCGTTTTCTCTAGTTTGGTGAAGGTTGCTCTCTTATGCTATTTAACTTCTCTGCTTTCTTCATATAGAGAATCAAAGATCCCGTTTTCTCATCAACTCTTTTTTTTTGGTAATCCATTTGCAGGAAAGCGTTACTCTTTACCACTTTGGTCCAAATCAAAATCTGGTTTTCACTCAAAGTTTGGTTTTTGATTCTTCTTTAGTGAGGAAACAGAGCAAACAAAAATTCTTTGAAGAACTTTGAGTGATGTCTTCTGTAGCAGTGTTATGGGTTGCTGCTACTTCTCCAAATCCAGACTCAATGAACACTTGTGGGTTGGTAAGGGCTTCAGAATCTTCCAGAGTGCTCTCTCGTTGTCAGAATCAGAGAGTGAACCATGTACTGAGGTGCAGAAGGGGAAGAGGAGGTAGTGTTGTGTCTTCAAGCTTAGTAGCACATTCTGCAGGAGAGATGAGCCTCTCATCTGAAGAGAAGGTTTACAATGTTGTGTTGAGACAAGCAGCTTTGGTGAACAAAAAACAGCTAAGGTCTACTACTTCTCATGTTCTTGATGATGTGAAGAAACCACGGGATATTGTACGTCCTGGGAGTTTGACTTTGTTGGATGAAGCTTATGATCGATGCCGTGAAGTTTGTGCTGAATATGCTAAAACGTTTTATCTTGGTTAGGATCATTTTTTTTTTGTTTTCTCTTCTTTGGCTTTGTTTTCTGAGTTTTTTTAGTGGGTTTTTGTTGCAGGAACTTTGCTTATGACACCTGAAAGACGCAAAGCTATTTGGGCTATCTACGGTGAGTTACTGCAAGAAGCATCTCTGATCTATTATTGTATCTCTCTTGCTCAGCTAAATCCTCTTAGCAAGAAGTTGAAATAGATTCTGTAAAACTTACACTCATGTATTGTAGACAGACATTAAGACTTCTCTAGTTGGTGTGTGTCCTGGCTTAGACAAAGTCCATGAAGAACCAAACATTTAAATTTGTATCCTTTTAAGATTAAACCCAAGATAATTGAATTAACTTAGTATGAGGTATTAATGGGCTTTTGGGGCCCAATAGTCTTAAACTCTAGAGATCACTCATGCTAAACATTGATAGCTCATGACTTTGGGATACTAATGTCCATCTGAGGAGTTCAAAACTATCGTACATCAAAGTTGTTTGACTGTTCTTGATTTGATGATTCTACTCAATTTCTTGTGCAGTTTGGTGTAGAAGAACTGATGAACTAGTAGATGGGCCTAATGCATCACATATAACTCCCATGGCTTTAGATAGGTGGGAAGCAAGGCTGGAGGATCTTTTCCGTGGCCGTGCTTTCGACATGCTTGACGCTGCTCTCGCTGATACAGTTACTAGATACCCTGTAGATATTCAGGTCAGCCTCTCTCTCTCTCTGCCTGGTTACATATATTTTAATAAATCTCATAAAATATTTGTTTTAAATCTTTTATTTGTTTTTTTGCAGCCATTTAGAGACATGATAGAAGGAATGAGAATGGATTTGAGGAAATCTAGATACAAGAACTTTGATGAGCTCTACCTCTACTGCTACTATGTGGCGGGAACCGTCGGTTTGATGAGCGTTCCGGTTATGGGAATCGATCCTAAGTCCAAAGCAACGACCGAGAGTGTTTACAACGCTGCCTTGGCCCTTGGTATAGCCAATCAGCTTACCAACATACTCAGAGACGTTGGTGAAGAGTGAGTCTCAAGATTTGGGTTTGATCAAATATATCTCACTTAAACCGGTTTTGTTGATCTTACATGATAAACCGGATCTCATTCTTAAACTGGTTTTGCTCTCTATCCAGTGCAAGAAGAGGAAGAGTTTATCTGCCACAAGATGAATTAGCTCAAGCCGGTCTCTCAGATGAAGATATATTCGCTGGAAAAGTGACTGATAAATGGAGAAACTTCATGAGAATGCAGCTTAAGAGAGCAAGAATGTTCTTTGACGAAGCTGAGAAAGGCGTCACTGAGCTTGACACTGCTAGCAGATGGCCAGTAAGTGTGTTTACCGTTTATATATTTTGGTTTGAATTGTTTTTCGTTTTTTACCCCTGAACTTTGTTTTTGATCGATTTAACCCCCAAGATTTGATTGTTTGATTTTTCTTTTCAAGGTATGGGCATCGCTGCTATTGTACAGGAGAATATTGGACGAGATTGAAGCGAATGATTACAACAACTTTACGAAGAGAGCTTATGTTGGGAAAGTTAAGAAAATTGCAGCTCTACCATTAGCTTATGCTAAATCAGTACTAAAGGTTTCAAGTTAAGAGGAATATTACTAAGATAGCTTTTGTGATTAAAGGAAAAGCTTAGGGTTGAATTTATGATGTTGTAACTAATATATACATATAATGGTGTTCATTTACTTTTCTATATGTAAAAAGTAAAAAAAAGTTATATTTTTGTTTGACCAAAAAGAAAAGTTATACTCCCTCTGTTTTTAAAAGATTCATGTTTTAGAAAAAAAATTTGTTTCAAAAAGATACATTTTCTACATTTTCAAGACATTAATTAATGAAAAATTGTATATTTCCAAAAATATAATTGTATTTATTAAAATCTTATTGGTTCAAAATTTTGGGGAATTGTTAATTAATAAAAACAATGCATTGGTAACTAAAATTTTATGTTTTTCTTAATAAGTGTGAAAAATCTAAAACATGGATCTTATAAAAACAGAGGGAGTATTAAGTTATATTTTTGTTTCACATGGCTATTGAGAGAGGAATATTATGGATGGAGAGCTAGTTTTGTGATAAAAAGAAGTTAACAAATATTCATTGAGCTTGACTCGTGTTACGAAAATATAAAACAACAAAATATGAAGCTTATTTGGTTCGGATCATCATATATTTGCACATCTGATTAGAGAATGAACTGAAATCACCAGCTCATTGAAGTATAAGGTATGAATGAGTCAAATCCTATCTTAACAATGTTGTTTACAAAATCCGATGTCGTCCAGCGGTTAGGATATCTGGCTTTCACCCAGGAGACCCGGGTTCGATTCCCGGCATCGGAGCTTTTTTTAATATAAAAAGTATCTGAAACGCTTTTGTATGGGCTTTACACTTTATGGCCTAAAATTATACTTCATTTTACACCCAAAAATGGCCCAATACTATATACAGTATTACGTTTTTTTTTCCAAATCATATAAAAATACGGTTTAAATTTTTATTTTTAACTACGGTTTATCTTTAACAAATGTAATTATACGGTGTCCATTTTCCGAATAAATCTTGCTATTTCCGGCGGATACAGTACAACTGACAAGGCGGTGAATGTAAAACAAAAGATGACTAAACAAATAAAAAAATATTAAAATCCAGAAAATTCAAAGTTCAAAACCTCCGCTCCAACGGCCACCACCAATATTAGATCTCTATTGGCGCCTCTTAAGAAAAAAAAAAAACTAAAGAAGAGATATAAATACCTCACACACACACCTTCCGATTCCATAGGCAAACCAAAGAAAAAAAACATCTTGTTTTCACTCTCACTCTCTCTCTCTCTCTCTCTCAAGTGAAGATGGATTTTCACAGCCTTCTCAGAAGAGATCTTCAATTTCTCTGCAAGATCAACAAAATTCCAGCTAACATGACCAACATCGCCATGGCCGATGCTCTCAAATCTCTTGAGACTGTAAGTTTCCCTTCCTTCCCTCCCACACTCGCATCAATTCGATTTCGCCAGTACTGTAGCTGAATCTCATCTAATATTGAATCGGAGAATCGCTCTGAGCTGGTTGAGATCGTACTTTGCTCGTTTATTAAGTCCAGAACGAATATGAACTAGATAAATTCTTAGATTTACTCTCGATGATCCTGGATCTAGAAGTTTTAGATCACTGATTGAATCTGATTCTGATTGATGATCTTAGTTGATTAATGACTGAGATCTCTGTCAAAATAAAGCAAGATCCATAAATCGTTTACTGCTTTGGTGAAATCTGATCTTTCGTAATTTTTTGTTAATCGATTTTCAAATCTTCTGTTATAAATCTGTTTATGTGAAGTTGTTCGTATGCGTTTCATTTATTGAAGTCATCTTGGTCATTGCTTGTGGTTTTGCGTTTAACGCAACACAGAAGATTCTGTGATTTTGAATCTTACATGTGCTCGTTGTGTATCAATTGCACAGCCAATGCTTTGTTTATGTGATTCCTTTTTCTTTGGATTCGATAGGTTGAAGGTCTTGATGAATACATGAACCAGTCAGACTCCAATGTTCTTCAGTCTCCAACCAGTGTAGCTAAGCTTCCGCCAAGTACTGCAACGAGAGCAACCCGAAGGAAGACCGCTGTAAAACCTGAGCCTCGGTCATCTCGTTTGGCGAGCAAATTTCTTGATGGAGAACTGGACCAGGAAAACACGATCAAGAATGTCAAGCTCGATGTGGCTAAAACTCCCGCAGCACGAAGCACAAGAAAGGCTTCAGCAGCAACTTCTTGTACCAGCAAAGCTCAGGAGAGTAAGAAGGGTGATTTGGTTCAGTCAGCGTACAGCACAAGGAGATCAACCAGGCTGTTGGAGAAATGTATGGCTGACCTGAGTTTGAAGACTAAAGAAACCTATAATCCTGAGAGGATTGAGGAAGCAGAACAAGAAGTGTCTACTACACAGGAAAAGAATCCAGCTGGTTAGATTCACTGACTATTTCTCGCTTGCAGTGCTTCTGATCTATAATGAACTGGATGGTCTATAACACGTTTTGTGGTAATATCAGGTTCAGAGGAGAGAACTGAGGATGCTGCAGTTATCTTAGGTAGAGATTTAAGTGCTTCCATGGAGAAAGAATGGGATGTGTTGAAGAATGACGATGATACTCCTGTCTTGGAACATGCCAACACTGAGACAACTAGTGACAATACAGGCATGCAACAAGTTAAGATGCGCTAACCACTTTTCTTCGTTTACGTTTCTCAACCACAAGTGTTTTTCTTTTGCAGAGTCCAAGAACCTTGAAACTTTCGAGAGTTTAGTACAAGTCCACCATCAAGTGCCAGAAGAGGCTATTCAGGAGAAAGATTCAGAGCCTGAGAAGACCAACAATTTCCATGAGGAAACAATGGTGGACCAAACCGATGGTGATTCAGAAGCTGATTCAAACCATGCCGATCACCAAGAGATAGAGGTGGCGTCTAAGGAGAACGATTCTGAAGCTGAGAAAATCACCACGTTTGATGGTGATTCAGAAAGTGAGCAGGAAGGAGATGATTCTGGTATTGACTCTGATGGCACAATCTCTGAAGCTGATTCAAACCAAGTCGACCATCAAGTGCCAGAAGAGGCTATGCAGGAGAAAGATTCAGAGCCTGAGAAGACCAACACTTTCCATGAGGAAACAATGGTGGACCAAACCGATGGTGATTCAGAAGCTGATTCAAACCATGCCGATCACCGAGAGATAGAGGTGGCGACTCAGGAGAACGATTCTGAGGCTGAGAAAATCAACACGTTTGTTGAAGATACACTGGTGGAAACTGATGGTGATTCAGAAAGTGAGCAGGAAGGAGATGATTCTGGTATTGACTCTGATGGCACAATTTCTGAAGCTGATTCAAATCAAGTCGACCACCAAGAGACAGAACATGCGACTGAGGAGAATGATTTTGAGGCTGAGAAAATCAACACTTTTGTTGAAGACACAATGGTGGAGCAAAAAGATGGTGATTCAGAAACTGAGTCGGAAGGAGATGATTCTGGTGTTGACTCGGATGGGACTATCTCTGAAGCTGATTCATACCAAGCCATACAGGGATCTGATATTGCTGACGAAAAGAAGATAATGATACCTGAGTCAGAAGGTTCTGTAACTGTTCCAACTTCTGCTCTTGTGCTTGAAGAGGCTCTGGTAGAAACAACTCCATTATCTCCATTTGTGGCGGAATCAATCTCAGCTCAGTTTCCAAGACCAAACAAATCAGCATCAAAGAACTCGGCTATGAAGCTGGTTAATGTCGATAATAAGAGCAAGGAGAACAGCATGGAGATGATGATGAATGTTGTTAATGGAGAGAGCAAAGGCAAGGAGGCTGCAAAGAAGAATAAGAAGGTCGAGTTTGATGAAGAGAACTTGAAAGATGTTAGCATGAGACAACTCGTGAAGATGGTGAAGAAACTCTCTATAAAGAGTAGTAGCAACAGAACTGCTTTGCAGATGTTGCCTGGTAATAATCAGATTGCTGAGTAGTGTGGTGACCCTTGCGTTTTTATTTTATTTTCTTGTTGAAAAACTGACAAACATGTGTTTGGTATGAATAAAATTTCAAATTAAGGAACAGCAACTGGTTAAGATTTTCACAGATTGGTCTCGATAATTTGAGATCCAATATGTATAATGATTGCTTAAGCAATACATCTGTACCGGAGCAATTTTACAATAATAATTTTAGCTTTTACTTCGGTAGACAATGTAGCAGGCAGCTCACGGGTTACAGTTGATGAATTCTTACTCTGTAATCTAATGGGCCACAAACATTAAAAGCAGAAGAGACGAGAGACTTAGTCTTTTTAGATGGGCCGAAGTCCAATTACTCTTCCTTTCTTGTGTGTCAAGAAACGAAACGATGAAAGGTGATTGGCAATGCGTAAAGGTAACTGTAAGAGCTGCATTATTGCTAGTCCCAACTCCCAAATTGTTGGTCCTTAGATCTTTTTAATAATATTTTGGTGTTAAAGACAATTGTTAAGGACAGTCCTTTAATTTTCGATTATTGCTAGGACTTGTAGTGGTCCTTAAGTTTTTTATTTTATAATTAGTGATATACAAAGATAAATTTTAGATAAAACATTAAACATTTAAATAGAGAAAACATTAAACATTTAAATAGAGAAAATAAAAAAATTACAAAGAAGGGAAAAAAATAACAACCGCCGAGGAGAATCGTCGAGAAAGAGAACCGCTATCGAGACAGAAGCCAAGGAGAACCGTCCACACCGAACCGCCGAGGAGAACCGTCGAGAACGAACCACCGTCGAAACCGAACCAATCGCCTTCCCAATCGCTTTTTCTGAGAACAGGTTTCCAAAAAAAAAAAATGAAGTTCTGATCGAAACCGATGAAACGCGTCGTTTCCAAACCTAATTACCATCACCCACTAAAAATACGATACGTGCTAGAGATGACGACATTTGACTCTTAACTAAGGGACGTCCCAAAATATATCGCCTCATTTTTTATTTTCTTTTCGCCACTTTATACCTAAGGACACTCTTAAATACGAGCGATAATGTTAATAATACGTAATGTTATATACTCTCACGTAAGTTTTTCTTTTTACCTAAGGTAAGTTAACATGTAAAAAAGACACTTCGGGCCGACTCACACTTGTATTCTATATCAAATTTATTAAACTGTCGTAAGAGATATTGTTAGGTTTTGTTAGATTCTTTGCGACTATGAAAAGCGACGATGAGACGGCTAAACTAGCTTTGATGGAGGAGGAAACGAGATGCGAAGATGAAGAAACCACAAGCATGGAAGACGAAAGCGATACCGATAGCGGACGCGCATGGAGTGTCGACACAGAAGACGATGAAGTCGTGAGACTTCCTAGAATAAATTATTTAAACATGCAAGATCCGGAACCGGAGTGGGATGTGGACAGTTTCGATGGTTACGAATGCTACGACTCTGAGGACCGTAAAAGCTTCTCTGACGAGGAGGAGTACGAAGAGTTCCGCGTATTTAAAATCCAGACCTGGAAGAATAGGGTAGCGTACGTAACCCTTCTTTGTTTTTTGTTTTTTTTTTTAATTTGCTTAAACGTTACCCTTCTTTGTTATCTAATTGATTTACATCAAGAATTTTAATCTCTCATGTATTTATTTTTTTAGGGGTTTTTTGAAAAAGATCCTTTCAGGTCTATCTTCCCCCTTACTGATCTGGAAGAACCTTGGACAACCATGACTACGAGGGAATATTTCGCGGATATTGCTTCCTTGTGTGTTAAGAAACTCAATGAAGAGAAGGTGATTGAGTACTCATCAGTTCACATATAAACTTCTTATTTTGTTTTAATTTGATATGATACTTACATATATGTTTTTTTTTTACTGATTAGGGTACCACTGTGGAAGTTGTAAGCATCGTGAGAGGCAATCTAAAAGTAGGAGATGGTTGGAAGCTGTACATCACTTTTATGGCTCGAGAGTATACCAATGGTCCTCTCGTGGAGTATCAAGCTAAGGCCATGGATTTTGGAGCAAAACCTCCCTTTCCCATTCTTTGCAGAGCAGCTTCTACCATATCCTAACCTAAGACTTGTATAGGTATCTTTAACTCTTTATTATGCTTAGTCATTTATTCTCAGTTTAACTACTTAGTATTTTGTTTAGAATTACTTATGAGCTTTGTCAATTTTTGTGGAGGAATTGATGTAAACAGACATTTATTTTCTTAATTATGGGAATATTGGTCGGATGATTGTCTTTCTGAATTTCAAATCTTCATTCTAATCGTTTCAGAATGGTGGTGTTGTATTGGAATGATGTTTTCCAGTTATAAGTAAGCTGAGTTGGAGGTGGTTTATGTTTAATTTGTCTTAACGTTAGCTACGTCTTCGGGATTAAAACTTATGGCCCTACTTTCTAAGTTGTCGATATAATTATGGATTTCAATCATGGACATGGTTGCTAACTATGTTTGATGTTTATCTATATTTTGGATAATTATGAGGAGGGTATCTACACTTGACACTCGTTCATTCATGAGATGAATATTGCCAATAAAGCTAATAAACGGTATGATTGGAAACTTTGTAGAATGGCAAAATCATGTTTAAAATGAATTTTGTAAATATGCGGCTAACAAAAGTTGCAGAATAGAAAAATAGATACAAAAACACAAGTATTTAATTTCGCTGACAATATAAATTTTTTTGTTGAATAGAAAAATTAGATTTAGTAGATTATTTATGAAACCAATATTCTCATATTACTTAATTGTATGATAATATTATTTTAAACTATTAAATAAAAATAAAAAATTAATGCTAAATAGTTAGTTATATAATAAAATTATACTATAACTTATTTTATAATATAATAAAATGTCAAATTATAATTAAACATGTAAAAAAGCCTGTAAAGACATTTTGGGCCTATTACTACAACTCGTACTTGTATTTTCCAGATCAAATTGTCGTAAGAGGTAATTTTAATAGGGTTTGTTAAATTCTCTGGCGACTATGAAAAGCCACGATGAGACGTCGAAAATAGCTTCGACGGAGGAGGAAACGAGAGTAGAAGACGAAGACGACACAAGCATGGAAGAAGAAAGCGATAGTGATACCGATAGCGGACGCGCATGGAGTGTCGAGGCAGAAGACGATGATGAAGTCGTGAAACCTCCCAACTATTTAAACATGCAAGATCCGGATCCGGAGTGGGATGTGGACAGCTACGACGGTTACGAATTGGTATTCGATGCTGACGGCCGTGAAGGCTTCCCCAACGACGAGGAGTACGAAGACTTCCGCGCGTATAAAACCAAGGCCTGGAAGAATAGGGTAACGTCATGAGTCATGACCGCTCTTTGTTATCCCCACACAATGAATAACTCTAAATTTTCGTATTTTGATTTTTTTAGGGGTTTTTAGAAGATCCATTCAGATCCATCTACGCTATTGTAGATCTGGAAGATATTTGGTCAGACAGGATAACCGTGACTACGAGGGAACATTTGGCAAATATTGCTTCCTTGTGTGTTAAGAAACTCAACGAGGAGAAGGTGAGAAATGATCTAATCAAATATGAACCTTTTTTTTCTTCTGAAATTTGATATGATACTTACAGATTGGATGGGTGTGTGTGTGTTTAACTTACTTAGGGTTCGTCTGTGGAAGTTGTAAGCATTGTGAGGGCCAATCTAAAACCAGGAGGTGGGTATAAGCTCTACATCACCTTTATGGCTCGAGAGCATCCCGATGGTCCTCTCGTGGAGTATCAAGCCAAGGCCATGGATTTTGCAGGAGGCAGAAAACCTACATTTCCCATTCTCTGCAGACCAGCTTCTAGCATATCCTCCCATTCTCTGCAGACCAGCTTCTAGCATATCCTAATCTATGAATTGCATTAGGTATCTTTACTATTCAGTGTAACTACTTATAGTAGCTGCGATATTTTTTTTGGAATTACTTATGAACTTTGGGATACTTGACAATCGTGCACTGAGGGGAGATGCTTACTATCAGATAACATGATCATGTTTACTTAACTCATATGACGTTAGGTTGTTGATTAATAAGTTTCTGTTTATTTGGACTAATAAATTTGGAGCATTCTCTTGTGTATTTGGAAGCTCTTTAGATGATGCAAGTTTTTCATCAGCAGACTATACAATGAAAGCTCTCATTGCAGCATGATCCAAAATCCAAGTAGTCTACCTGAGTCTATAGTATTCCCTTAACAAAAATATTTTCGAGTGCTAATTTTTCGTGCTAACTGCTTTAAAACATGCAAAAAGAAAAGACATTTCAAAGATCGAGGTCACTGAGAGTGGAGATTTATTGTACTGATTAGCTTGGCAGGTTTGTGAGGTCTTTGTACATGCAAACATGAAGAGTTTTATTTTTTTAAGGTAAAAGATGATTAATTGGTAAAATGAGGAAAAAAGGACACATGACTTTCATTAGTATATAGAAGAGTTTACATAATCTCTATGTAAGGGATTTGTTATCATCAATGGTACATAGTAGTGAAATAAGAAAATTGTATGATCAGGTAGACTTGTAGTTGCTAATTTGTCTGTCAATGTATGTGCTTCTTTTTTTTTCTCCTCCCAAAACGAGATATCATTTCAAAATAACCCAACCTGGGCAAATGTTTACAAGCAGAGAGGATGAAAGCTAAATAGATGAAGGACAAACAACCGGAAATTTATAAAGAAGATAAAACTTGTGTGAAGCAGGACTAAAGAACTTCCTTCAAGCCTGGAACCGATCAAACCATATGGAAACGTAAGATGGAAGTGGTTGGCGCTGAGATGAAATAGAATTGTTCCCGACCTTTCAAGACCAAGAAGTTTGACTCGAACTTGGAGTTGAACCTCTTTTACTATCTGAGTGATTGGTTTGAGTGTGGCAGAATGTATTTGCTTCTTTTTTTGTCTATTGGAACCTGATGTTTTCAAATTTCCGCATCCATCTCACCTTCAATGATTACATTTAGAAAACCTCTTATCCAGCAATGTTGTAATGCCAGAAGAATTACCTGCATTTCACTCTCCAAAGCATTTTGAACCTCTCTTCCTCTGACTTGTCCTGCTCCAGCAAAATATCATGTGTCGTCACGTACAATCCATCCTGCCTAACTCTCATTTGTTACCGAGTTGAAAGATCCATCCGTATTGTATTTCACCATCCTCTGGAGGTTTCCTCCAAGAAAGTGGAGTATTAGTCCTCGAATCTATGTGTCCTCTTCTCCCTGGTTGTGGATCCATAACTTCAATATTTCTCCATTGTCTTGCGTCTTCCCTGGCATATTCCAAAATAGTTTTCCAATGTATAGTTTTGTTTTGGAAAACTAATATGTTTTTACTCTTCCAAATTCTCCAAAGTATCCAAATAGGCAAATCTTGTAGATGTTGTAACCATGAGAAAGTACTACAATCCAAGCAGGCTTCTAATTTCATCTCAAAGTCGACTCCATCACTGTTTATTGTAATACTTGAAACACCAGATGCTAATCTTATTTTTCTCCTTCCAACTTTCGATACCATTTCTAAAATGTTTTTGGGTTACAAGTAGGAAATCATAATGCAAATTTTTGAGAATAAGATAAATTTAAACACCACACATGTGATGCAGACTTTGTTTTTTTTTTCTTAGCCTTGGAACCTCTCAAACCATAGATGTAAGTAGGTCTGAAGTGGAGTGGGCGGATTTGCAGTTGCGCGGATTTGTGATGGTTCTCCCTTGTCCATCGAGTAAAGCTTGGAGCGGAGTTGCAGATTGATGTCCCTGATGATCAAGTTTGTAGACCGAGAAACATTGTTATGCAGCCTTGAGTTCCTTTCCTTCCAAAAATGATATATCGCAGTCTGAAAATCAGATGAATAATTGTCCTTAATTTTCCAGTGACTTGTAGCGACCATAGCTACACTGTGATGCTCTGCTCATGCGGAGTAGTTATCCTTGCTCTGGACAGAAGGTAATTCCAAACATTTCTAGAGTACCCACACTCAAAGAATAAATGAGCAGATGATTCACTAGCAACACCACAGAGCAGACATGTTGGTGATACATCCATTCTCCAAGATATCAGCCTATCTCGAGTAGCCATGCTATCTCTTAGAACCAGCCATGTTATGAAGCATGCCTAGAATTCTTTTCTTGAACCAAACAACCTTTCTCCACTGAACCGAGGGCGGGTCCGGAAATAGGGTGGAGTAAAATTTAGAAACAGAAAAGGTTAGCATCCAGCGAGTTCCTCCACAAGAAATAATCTTCATCCTAAACATACTGACCATAATGACGGGCTAAGATGAATATAGTTCTAAACGACCTGACGGAAAAGTCAACACTCATTGAACTGCTCTAATTAAATCATCTGGAGCGTCGCCGCTTTGCCGAGCATCGCTTTGACGAATATTAATTTTTTATTTTGAGGAAACTAAAGTAAAATGATTACTAACCTTTACCTTCACAATACTTTGGTATATTAGAGCACATTAAAGTACTTTCATCAAAAATATGTTTACCTTCAGCATTAAATATGTAAAAGTTTATCTTAAACTGTTGGCGAGAAAAACAACAAAGAACAAAGATACAAAATTTGACAAAACAAAGATTTATTTTTCAAAAAAAAAAAAAAACAAGAAAAGGATTAGACAAATAAATTAGCCATTTTATATCTTATTATATAAAATTTGGTTCTTCAAAGTTACTAATTAACATGATTGTAACACATGTCAATTTTTATATTTAAGATTGTGACATGTGTTAAATATTTTTATATAAATAATTATTTAATAATGATTTTCCTTTTTGAGAAGAAGTGTTGTAAATGATATATTTACAATTATCTTTTTATGATTTTAGAAAAGGAAAATTAATGTTAATATTATAGTACA
Organism: Raphanus sativus; assembly: GCF_000801105.2. Taxonomy (NCBI): domain Eukaryota; kingdom Viridiplantae; phylum Streptophyta; class Magnoliopsida; order Brassicales; family Brassicaceae; genus Raphanus; species Raphanus sativus. Next base: position 21,780 of record NW_026615971.1, read on the forward strand.
AATTCAGTTTTGATATAGAATTTTTAAAAACGAAAAATTACTATAACTTTGTTTTACAAATCGTGTTAATATGTCAATAATAAGATTGTAGTTTTTTATGACTTTTAATTAGGATTTGATTAAAGGAAAATTAACATTAAACATTATTTTACAATTTTTAAAAGGATAATTACAATCAAACACTACAAGAAAACACGTCTATTGCAAGGAAAATTTGCGAGTGAAATTTCCCTTGCAAATTTGCGACTGATTTGCAACAGAATTGTAAGCAAAATTAAAACACTCGCAAATCTCTCGCAATTTGCAAGGAAATATTTTCCACGCAAATTTGCAAGGAAGTTGCGAGGGAAAATACAGAGTCCTCGCAAATCCCTTGCAAATTTGCGAGCAAATTTTTCACTCGCAAATTTGCAAGGGATTTGCAAGAGTTTCGTTTGTCTATCTTGTCTCCTCACAAATTTGCAAGAAATTTTCGAGCGTTCTCTTGCAATTCCCTTGCAAATGCATATACTCTAAACCCTATACATAACAATATAATCCAAATCTCTAATTTTAAAACTAAATTTAATGTTTAAGAGTTCAACAGTCAATCTTAAACATACAATTTACAAGAAAAAATTTCAAAATTTAATCTCAAATATTATACTAAACCCTAAACATATACTCAAACATTATATATATCATAAAACATCAAACTTTCAAACCAGTATATATATATATTATATAATATATATATATATATATATTAAATAATTAAATCTGATATTTTAAATTAAGTTCAAATTTTAAACATCTACAGAAATTCTAATTTATTATTATATATATAAATTAATGAATTAAAATATATAAATACAGACTTTATTTTGCATCATCAATTTGCAAGGGAATTGCAAGAAATACCTCGCAATTCCCTCGCAAATTTACAAGGGAAACATTTTCCTCGCAAATTTGCAAGAGATTTGCAAGCGTTATCTTGCAATTCCCTTGAAAATGCTTATACTCTAAACCCTATACATAAAAATATAATCCAAATCCCTAAATTTAAATAGTAAATTTAATGTTTCAAGAGTTCAACAATCAATCTTAAACATACACTTTACAAAAAAGTTTCAAAATTTAATCTCAAATATTGAACTAAACCCTAACATAATACTCAAAACTTATATATATATATATATATATATATATATCATAAAACATCAAACTTTCAAACCAATATATGTTAAATAATTAAATCTGATATTTCCAAATTAAGTTCAATATTTTAAACATCTACAGAATTTTTCAATTATTATTATATATATAAATGAATGAATTAAAATATATAAATAAAAAAATTATTTTGTGTCATCAATTTGCAACGGAATTGCAAGAACTACCTCGCAATTCCCTCGCAAATTTGCAAGAGAAACAAGTTCCTCGCAAATTTGCAAGGGATTTGCGAGCGTTCTCTTGCAATTCCCTTGCAAATGCTTATACTCTAAACCCTATACATAACAATATAATCTGAATCCCTAAATTTAAATAGTAAATTTAATGTTTCAAGAGTTCAACAATCAATCTTAAACATACACTTTACAAAAAAGTTTCAAAATTTAATCTCAAATATTATAATAAACCCTAAACATAATACTCAAACCTTATATATATCATAAAACATCAAACTTTCAAACCAATATATATATATATATAATTAAATCTGATATTTTCAAATAAAGTTCAAAATTTGAAACATCTACAGAAATTTTCAATTTATTATTATTATATATATATATATATAAATTAATGAATTAAAATATATAAATACAAATTTTATTTTGTATCATCAATTTGCAACGGAATTGCAAGAACTACCTCGCAATTCCCTCGCAAATTTGCAAGGGATTTGCGAGCGTTCTCTTGCAATTCCCTTGCAAATCCTTATACTCTAAATCCTATACATAACAATATAATTCAAATCCCTAAATTTAAATTCTAAATTTAATGTTTAAGAGTTCAACAATCAATCTTAAATATACATTTTACAAAGAAAAAAATTCAAAATTTAATCTCAGCTATTATACCTAAACATAATACTTGAGACCATAAACATCAAACTTTAAAACCAATATATGTATATATTTACATGATTAAATTTAATATTTTCAAATTAACATTAAAAATTGTAAGCATATACATAAACTTATATTTTATTACATATATATAATAATTAATAGTTAAAAAATATATAACAATTTAAAAGAAAATAATTATTTTTGATTGGTTAAATTGCATATTTTTGAATTACCGATTTGCAAGGGAATTGCAAGGGATTAATTGCAATTCCGTCGCAAATCTTTATATTAAATTAAAAAGAAAATGCTTGTTTCTGATTGGTTGGAATTGTTTGGCAAGGATCACCCCTTATGCAAAATCTCACCCTCCGTATCAACCTTCTCTTATTAATCCAATGGACCACAATTTTCTTTATTCTTTATTATTTTTTCTTCTTCACGGGACATCTCTCACTTTTAAAAGATCTCTGGCTTCTCTTCCTCATCATCTCTTCTCCTCCTTTATTCTCTCTCCCTCTCTTGTAACTTGTTAAGGATTTTAATCTACTGTGAGACAGGTGACCGGAGGCGAGGGGCTGGGTCGATGAGAGCTTGGTCTGATTCAACAAAGATGGGTTGACCGGAGATTTTCCGTGGATGGTGGTGACCGGAGATTCGCCGTGGATGGTGGTGAAGATGGTCGCAGAAGACTTGGAGTGGAGGTCGTCACCGGACGAGTTGATGGGACGCGAAGAGGTGCGAGAGTAATCCGAGAGATGGTGGCCGCTCTGCGGCGGAGGAGGCGTGCGAGGAATAGGATCTTTTTTTAGGCTTTTCTAGATTTATTCTAAAGTGGTTTATTCTGTAAACCGGTTTATTTTTATAACCGAGATTATTTGTAAACCGAAATTTTAATAATATACAACATTAAATATCTTAACCAATTATATTAATAAACAAAAACCGTTTTAATTGATATTTTTACTGAATGTTATGGTAAAATCAAAATTAAGAATTATAAAACCTATTTTATTATAATTACTTTAATTATATTTTTCTTGCAAATTCGTTGCAAATTTGCAAGGGATTTAAATTCATTGCAAATTTGCAAGAGAAATATTTTCTTGCTAATTTGCGAGGAATTTATATCCGTTGCAAAATTGCGAGGAACATAAATCCGTTGCAAAATTTGCGAGGAACTTAAATTCGTTGCAAATTTGCGGGGAACATAAATCCGTTGCAAATTTGCGAGAGATTTGCGAGCAATTTTGATTTGCAAGCAAGGATTTGCAAGGGAACGAGTTTCCTCGCAATTCTATTGCAAATTGCGATTTGCAAGAGAACTGCAATGGTTTATTTCCTTGCAAACAGTGATGTTTCTTGTAGTGAAATATGTTTTTACAATTATTTTTTCTTTATGATTTTAGAAAATAATTATTATTGTTAAATATTGTACAAATTGATTTTGGTATAGGAGAAGGAAAATTACTATTACATAGTCTTTTACATTATATATTGTTAAAAAATACTTTATAGTAATTTTCATTTTTAAGAATTGTGAATATGTCAATAAAAATCTATCATTACTTTTAAAATTGTAAAAATATTAGTGATATTGATAAAAACAATTTTGAAAATGGAACCTATTAAAAATGGCAAAAAATATTTTTTCACATTATATATACAAAATCATACAATTTCACTAAAAATATTTCTCATTTTATGGTTTTCATAAAATTAAAACATCAAACAAAACTCGTTGCAATCATATCTAGTGATCTTATAAACTTTCAACCAAAAAATAATTCTGCCTCACGTGGCCCAAATAAATCTTCGTAGTCACGTGTGAAAGGGGAGGGATATAAAAGGGCACATAGGTAAACACATTCAACTAATATTATTCAATATTTGTCATCTGCTTGGACCCCAATTGGGTGTTGAGATATATTCCTAGGGTTTGCTCGAATCTCTGGCGACGATGTCAAGCGACGGTGTAACGACGAAACGATCTTCGACGGAGGAGGAATCCGACTCTTCTGTCTCGAAAAAGCTGAAGTTCGAAGATGTAAACGACACAAACATGGAAGACGAAAGCGATACCGATAGCGGACGCGCATGGAGTGTCGACACAGAAGACGATGAAATCGTGAGACCTCCTAGAATAAATTATTTAAACATGCAAGATCCGGAACCGGAGTGGGATGTGGACAGCTTCGATGGTTACGAATTCTACGACCCTGAGGATCGTAAAAGCTTCTCCAACGACGAGGAATACAAAGAGTTCAGCGAGTTTAAGATCCAGGCCTGGAAGAATAAGGTAACGCAATCCCCTCTTTGTTATCCATTGAGTTAGCCTCTAATTTTTTAAATCTTTTCTTATTTGATTGTTAGGGTTTTTACGAAGAAGATCCCTTCAGGTCCATCTTCCGCCTTACTGATCTAGAACAACGTTTTAGAAACATGACCACAAGGGAATATTGGCGGATATTGCTTCCTTGTGTGTTAAGAAACTCAACGAGGAGAAGGTTAGTACTGATCGCTTCAAATAAAAACTTGTTGTTTTGTTTCGTTTGATGAGTGTGTGTTTTACTTACTTAGGGTACGACTGTGGAACTTGGAAGTATCGTGAGAGGCAATCTAAAAGCAGGAGGTGGGTGGAAGCTTTACATCACCTTTACGGCCCGAGAGTATCCGGATGGTCTCTTGTAGAGTATCAAGCCAAGGCCATGGATTTTGCAGGAGGGGAAGAACCTCCCTTTCCTATTCTGTGCAGACCAGCCCCTACTATCTCCTAATACAAGACTTGCATAGGTTTGTCTTGATGTCAGCTATGTCTTTGGCGCTTGTACGGTCTAAATATGTAGCTTAATAATGCTCTAAATTATGTTTAGTGTTTACTTATATTGTTGATATTTTAAATAAGAATGATATTTATACTCGACACTCTTGCATTGAAGGGAGATGTTTACTGTATAACTTGATGACTTCACATAATGTAATTTTTCATCATCAGAAATTCAGAATATACAATGAAAGGTCTTTGATTAAAAAACAAGAAAGCTCTCATCGCAGCATGTTCAAAAACCCAAGTGGTTTAATTTTTTTTATTGTGTCTATAATATATAATCACAAATTCACCAGGAGAGGATGATTATTTCCCTAACAAAATTATTTTCAGGATTGTGATTTTTTTTATGACTGCTTTGATTCCTGCAATGCCAAAAAAATATTTTAATGATCAAGGAGGTCCACTGACACGCGAAGTTATTTTACTGATTAGCTTGGCGGGGTCTGTCAGGCACTTTCTTCCGTGTTCATAAAGTCACGCTGTGGTCTACCAATCTTTGATGAATATTATCGTTACATAGCAGACAAATTGATACCTAAAATAGTCAGATGAGATTGGGAGTGAAGTAGCATATCATCAATGATGGGAAGTAGCAAAAAAAAAAAATCCCTCCACGAATATCATTATAGAAAAGCTGTGCTATTTGAGGAGCTTTCATAATAGCTCAAAGTGTCCTTAAAGATAGCTATACTCTGTTGCAGCGGTTGGTGTCGGGTTCTTCAGACAGATTATCGACATTTCTTATTCGTTACTGCTTTCAAGCGGCAGTCTACACGATTTGGTATGAGAGAAACAAGCGCAGAGTTGGTGAGGCACCACAATCTGCAGCTCGTCTCCTCCTCTTTCTGGATAAGTTGGTTAGGAACAGAATATCTTCCTTAAGATCGATAGGGGGAAATAAGTATGAGAAGGCCATGGAGTTATGGTTTTGGGAGTAGATAACACTTTCTTATCCTCTCTAAAAATTCTTAAAAGCTTTATAGGTTTTTCCTTTTTCTGTACAAAGAAGCATTAGGTTGTACAAAGGTTTTTGAAGTGAATAAATTTAAAATTCTTTCAAAAAAAAAAAGATAGCTATATGCAATCTTATTAGCTTTTCAGGTGCTCTTTTTTGGCTTAAGATCTCTTTAAGAATGAAGAAAGGCTGTTTTTTTTTGCAGTTGGGATTCAAGCACTAGATTTTTTGGGTTAGAGCGTTAACTGGTTGAAGTTTGGGGGTTAATGGCTTAACTTTTTGGTAATATATGGTCACGAATAGTACTGACCTTGTAGTGTTATGCTTATTGTAAGCATGGTTGTAACCAAACCTTATGCTCAGTTGAGCTCAGTAATTATATTATCGATAAAAAAAAAAAGCTATGCTATTTCAAAACCGGGAAAGCAAGCGGCAAGTAAATGTTGGGAAAAAAGAGTGTCACGTGACACGCGTATGGGTAAATAAATTGACCTATGACAAACAACCGACACTATAAGGGCACATCGGTAAATACATCCAAGAGTATCATTTTAATATTGCCATCTGCCTTGTGCCCTAATCAATTTGTGTGTTAGAGAGAGATATCTCTAGGGTTTGTTTGAATCTCCGGCAACGATGAAAACGGAGGATGTGACGGCGAAACGAGATTCGACGGAGGTGGAATCTGACTCTTCTGTCTCTGAAAAACCGAAGATCGAAGATGAAGAAGACGACACAAGCATGGAAGAAGAAGAAGAAGAAAGCGATAACGAAGGCTTATGGAGTACCGACGCAGAAGAAGACGTAGTAAGATCTCCGACGATTAACTATTCAAACTATCGAGATCCGGATCCGGAGTGGGATGTGGACAGTTACGACGGCCACGAATTGGTATTCGACCCCGACGGCCGTGAAGGTTTCTCCAGCGACAAGGCGTACGCAGAGTTCCGCGAGTATAAAACCATATGCTTTAAGAATAGGGTAACGTCATGACCCCTCTTTGTTATTATCCCACACAATGAAATGACTCTTAATTTTCTTTAAATCTTTTCGTGTTTGGTTTTGTTTTTATAGGGGTTTTTAGATGATCCATTCAGATCCATCTACCCCATGAGAAATCTGGATGATCTCTGGACAACCATGACTAAGAGGCAATATTTGACTGATATTGCTTCGCTGTGTGTTAAGAAACTCAACGAGGAGAAGGTGAGAAATGATCTAATCAAATATATATGAACCCCTTTTTTCTTCTTCTGTAATTTGATATGATGATACTCACAGACAGGATTCGTGTGTGTGTTTTATTGTACTTAGCGTTTGTCTGTGGAAGTTGTGAGCATTGTGAGAGGCAATCTAAAACCAGGAGATGGGTGGAAGCTGTACATCACCTTTATGGCTCGTGAGTCTCCGGATGGTCCTCTCATCGAGTATCAAGCCAAGGCCTTGGATTTTGGAGGAAAACCTCCATTTCCCATTCTCTGCCGGCGGGCCTCTAGCATGATTTGTGTTGTCAATTATTGTGGGAAAGTGAAGTAAACATAGGGTTCTTTGCTTATAAGAATATTCCTAATCCTTCAACAATTCAACCTTACAATTGCAGATTGGGTATGATGCTCTTCTCTTCTTGGGGAAGATGAAGATCAAAATATGGCTTTCCAGTTATAAGTAGCATGCGTCCATGTGGATTTTAGTTTTTCTTTTAATCTTATTTTGACCTTCAAACTTATGGCCCTACCTTTTAACTTGTATCGTATGATTTATCTGATGTTGTAAAGAAGAAAATAATTTTAACTAAAAGAGAAAGAGAGATGAGTGAGAAAAAGATCATGTGATAGTAGATTATTCTTTTAACATTCAAACACCTTCCGTGATGTAAAATATTGTTTTTTGCGTGCATGTTAAGTTATCTAAGACATGGACCATTCTATAACCGAAACTTAATCTCACCGTAAATTACCCAAACACACGGTGATTTGGCTGTCTATATAATAACAAATTCACCAGGAGAGGATGATTCTTTCCCTAACAAAATTATTTTCAGGATTGTGATTTTTATTACTGCTTTGATTCCTGCAAAGCCAAAAAAAAACATTTTAAAGATCAAAGACGGCCATTGAGACACGAAATTATTTTACTGATTAGCTTGGCGGGGTTTGTCAGGCACTTTTTTTCGTGTTCATAAAGTCACGCAGTGGTCTACCGATTTTTGATGAATATTATCATTACATAGCAGACAAAATGATCCCTGAAATAGTCAGACGAGATTGGGAGAAAAGTAGCATATCATCAATGATGGGAAGTAGCAAAAAAAATGTTCCCTCCACGAATATCATTATAGAAAAGCAATGCTATTTCAAAACCGGTAAAGCAAGCGGCAAGTAAATGCATTGGGAAGAAAGAATGTCACGTGACACGTCACACGCGTATTGGTAAATACATTGATTGACCTATGACAAACGACCGACACTACAAGGGCACATCGGTAAATACATACAAGAGTATCATTTTAATATTGTCTTCTTCCTTGTCCCCTAATCATTTCTAGGGTTTGTTTGATTCTCCGACAACGATGAAAACCGAGGATGTGACGGCGAAAAGAGATTCGACAGAGGTGGAATCTGACTCTTCTGTCTCTAAAAAATCGAAGATCGAAGATGAAGATGAAGACGACACAAGCATAGAAGACGAAGTCGATAGCGATAGCAATAACCCATACTTATGGAGTACCGACGAAGAAGACGATGACTCTCCGACAATCAACTATTCAAACTTGCAAGATCCGGAACCGGAGTGGGACAAGGACAGTTACGACGACCACGAATTGGTATTCGATGCTGACGGCCGCAAAGGTTTCTCCAGCGACAAGGCGTATGAAGAGTTCCGCGAGTATAAAACCATGTGCTTTAAGAATAGGGTAACGTCATGACCCCTCTTTGTTATTATCCCACACAATGAATTTTCTTTAAATCTTTTCGTGTTTGGTTTTGTTTTGATTTTTTTCAGGGGTTTATAGATGATCCATTCAGATCCATCTACCCCATTAGAGATCTGGAGGATCTCTGGACAACCACAACTAATAGGCAATATTTGACAGATATTGCTTCCCTCTGTGTTAAGAAACTCAACAAGGAGAAGGTTTGTACTGATCTGATCAAATATAAACTTTTTTTTTGTATTCTGTAATTTGATATGATACTCACAGATAGGATGGCTGTGTTTGTATGTGTTTTACTTGCTTAGGGTTCGTCTGTGGAAGTTGTAAGCATTGTGAGAGGCAATCTTAAACCGGGAGGTGGGTGGAAGCTTTACATCACCTTTATGGCTCAAGAGCATCCCGATGGTCCTCTCCTGGAGTATCAAGCCAAGGCCATGGATTTTGCAGGAAACAAAAAACCTCCCTTTCCCATTCTCTGCAGACCATCTTGTAGCATATCCTAATATATCTATGACTTGCACAAGGTTTATTTATTATTCAGTGTAACTACTTATAGTAGCTGTGACAATATTGTTTTGAATGGACGTAAAGAGAAACTGATTTTCTTAATTATGGGAATATTTTGAATGTAGTTTCGGATGACTGTCTTTCAGAATTTCGAATCTTCAATCTAATCATTGCAAAATTGGTATGTTGTTGCTGGTCTTCGTCGAACACAAAGATCAAAGTGTATTGAATTGATGTTTTCCAGTTATAAGTAAGCTGAGTCCGAGGTGGGTTTAGGTTTTGTCTTAATGATAGCTATATGTCTTTGGGTACCTACACTTGGCACTCATACATTGAGGGGAGATGTTTGCTGTCAGATAACCTGGTCATGTTTATATTACTCATATAACGTTAGGTTGTTGATTAATAAGTTTCTGTTTATTTGGCCTAATAACTGCTAACTGCTTTAATACATGCAAAGAGAAAATACATTTTGAAGGTTAGTACTGATCGCTTCAAATAGAAACTTGTTGTTTTGTTTTCGTTTGATGAGAGTGTGTTTTACTTACTTAGGGTACGACTGTGGAACTTGGAAGTATCGTGAGAGGCAATCTAAAAGCAGGAGGTGGGTGGAAGCTTTACATCACCTTTACGGCCCGAGAGTATCCGGATGGTTCTCTTGTAGAGTATCAAGCCAAGGCCATGGATTTTGCAGGAGGCGAAGAACCTCCCTTTCCTATTCTGTGCAGACCAGCCCCTACCATCTCCTAATACAAGACTTGCATAGGTTTGTCTTGATGTCAGCTATGTCTTTGGCGCTTGTACGGTCTAAATATGTAGCTTAATAGTGGTCTAAATTATGTTTAGTGTTTATTTATATTGTTGATATTTTAAATAAGGATGATATTTATACTCGACACTCTTGCATTGAAGGGAGATGTTTACTGTATAACTTGATGATGATAAATCTGATGTCTAATTTAATTGGACTAACGAATTTGGGGCATTCTCTTGTGTATTTGGAAGGTCTTCACATGATGTAATTTTTTATCGTCAGAAATTCAGAATATACAATGAAAGTTCTTTGATAAAAACAAAAACAAGAAAGCTCTCATCGCAGCATGATCAAAAACCCAAGTGGTTTAATTTTTTTTTATTGTGACTAATATATAATAATCACAAATTCACGAGGAGAGGATGATTATTTCCCTAACAAAATTATTTTCAGGATTGTGATTTTTTTATGACTGCTTTGATTCCTGCAAGCCAAAAAATATTTTAAAGATCAAGGAGGTCCATTGAGACGCGAAGTTATTTTACTGATTAGCTTGGCGGGGTCTGTCAGGCACTTTCTTCCGTGTTCATAAAGTCACGCTGTGGTCTACCAATCTTTGATGAATATTATCGTTACATAGCACAGACAAATTGATACCTAAAATAGTCAGATGAGATTGGGAGTAAAGCAGCATATCATCAATGATGGGAAGTAGCAAAAAAAAAATATGTTCCCTCCACGAATATCATTATAGAAAAGCTATGCTATTTCAAAACCGGGAAATCAAGCGGCAAGTGAATGCATTGGTAAGAAAGAGTGTCACGTGACACGCGTATTGGTAAATACACTGACCTATGACAAACGACCAAGGGCACATCGGTAAATACATCTTTTTTTTTTGTCAATCGGTAAATACATCCAAGAGTATCATAATCAATTTGTGTGTTAGAGAGAGATATCTCTAGGGTTTGCTTGAATCTCCGGCAACGATGAAAACCGAGGATGTGACGGCGAACCGAGATTCGACGGAGGTGGAATCTGACTCTTCTGTCTCTCTAAAACCGAAGATCGAAGATGAAGAAGAAGACGACACAAGCATGGGAGACGAAGAAAGCGATAACGAAGGCTTATGGAGTACCGACGCAGAAGAAGACGTAGTAAGATCTCCGACGATTAACTATTCAAACTATCGAGATCCGGATCCGGAGTGGGATGTGGACAGTTACGACGGCCACGAATTGGTATTCGACCCCGACGGCCGTGAAGGTTTCTCCAGCGTGTTAATGTAGTGAGGGCAGAGAAACTAGTGCAGAAAGTAAAATAGACACAAAGTTTGTTAACGGGGTTCGTTT
>NW_026615972.1:0-33119 GCF_000801105.2 Raphanus sativus
ATATATTTGACAAATACGATTTTATATTTTCTTGTTGTATGTGTGTGTTTAATAACTTCTACACATTTATATACCTTTCCTTAGTGGTAAATCTCCAATTCAAGTATTTTAATAGACGGTTTTGGACTTTGGTAGTCGATCGTAGTTTGCTTTAGTCGAGTGTTTCTTTCCAACAATTATTAGTTTTCGAATTTCTATTACTCTCTTTTTCTTGGCTCACGTGGATTTTTATTAATTTTTGAATGGTATGCATGTAGTAAACCAGCCAGACACTCACTATCAATGATTATGGAGAAAGAAAATCAGACCACCGTATATATTCAACCGACTCTTGTATATGTAATTAATCGCATTGTTTATGGGCACAACGATAAGCTGCATCGCCAGTCAAGAAGAAATTATGCATGCATGATAATACATGATAGTATGATACATTCATAGATCAATACATGCATTCTTTTTCCATACATGCATTATAAGTACAAACATCACACACATGCATACGGCGTATATGCATATATACTCGGGCTTGCTTTTATTTATGCACGCGAATCATCTACCCTAATCCCGAACTCAGTAGCATAAATAAGGTGAATTACATTTGAATACTATATGCAAATAAGAAGCCAAATCTAAGGTAATTGTTCCCATCACACCTTCGGCGCCATTTTGGATTTGATTACACTTTCTCTAATCGATCAAAGTTCAAATTTACTATTGAATTCTCGTGGTGTATATACATATGATTAACGGATTACTCAGAGGACGACCCTAAGATATATTTATAAAATCAAACAAAACACACTGGTCACCGGTCACGTACGTATCCCTTTTCAAAAATATTATGTTATATCAAACAAAACACACTGGTAACCGGTCACGTACTTATCCCTTTTCTAAAATATTATGCTACATTAGTATTAATTAATAACAATCTAGTAGTAATAATAGATCAACGGTATTTGTCAAAAAAAAATATATATCAACGGTATTGTTGTTTAGCGGACGTTCAAATATATCATTATCAACAAGCTAGTGTATGATAGAGAGACCAAACTAAGATATCCTTTATATATCGTATTAATTAAGGTTAATCGTTGTAAAAAAATATAAGAAATTACCCTTTAGATATCGGTTATGCAGCTTATGCTACCTTAGTATTGAAAATGACCTCAAAGAAGACATCCTTATTCGGTAACTTAAATACATAACATCAACGAATACATAAGTTTGTTTGGTGTAACATGTCGATAACATGGCATCAATAACACATCTAGAGCCGTGAAGATCGAAGCGATCATGAACGGAATATGAACTTTTTGAGGATTTGTTATTGGAAAATACACTAGTTAAAAGTCAATCCTTGGACATGATTAATAACATTACCCCCCTTTCTCGATCGATGAATAGTTACATTCTTTACTAAGGATTTCTTCGATTCAGTTCTAAAGAAAACAGTATATATAAGTTGAATAATTAATAGTAGTGGAGATTTATCAAATCTTTTAAATACTCACAAAATAACATATTTATGGTCATGCTTTTTTTTTGTATAACTCCAGTTAAAAAGATCCTAAACCAGGGTCTTAAACCTACTAAACTTGTTATTTAATGTGTTTCAAAAAAGAAATTGGTTGTGTAGTTCAGAACACTGTCGGGGACTCGGACATGTGGATTTCCTTAACATTGCCATATAACAACTGAGTGTTGCAAACATATATATTTTTTTTTTTTGCCCTCGTATATTAATAATATTAAACCATAAACTAAGTCCAAGACCCAAGCAATAACATAAACAAAAGAGGCCCACCAGACCGAGTACAATTCCAAACCCAAACCCAACTAATGGCCCATCCACCGAACACCGCTTCCACGTGGTGAAAACCACTCACCAACCGGGCCACGTGTCGAAGATCAAGCCATCACCGTCGGATTCGATTTGGAATCACCGCTGGGACCACTGGTCATCTCTTCACCGGAGAAGGCGATCCACCGACTTCGTCTCCGATTGAAAGTCGCCACTGTCACAATCATATCACAAACCCTCCGGATTCCACCGGGAAACGTCACACGAACACCAAAACCACTTTCAACGACAGATGTTAAAAGTATAGGATTCGGGTTCCTCCCACACAAGCGTCGGCGCTTCAGAGAGCATCAATTAACTGAATCGAGACCTCCTCCAAGTCCGACCACCACTCACTAGATCGAAACAAACACAGCGCGAACACTTCCAACGGACCAACGAAAGCCGGCGACCACCACCGCAAGAGAAACGGCTCGGCCCCAGAGGCAGAACGCCAACCATCAATCGAACTGTAGATGCGATGTTGGAGACAAAACCCGGCGACAAGAGACCATCTATGTCCCGGAGTCGAAGAAAAAACAAAGGAAAGGGAACCGGATTTTCCCTTTGGAAAAACAAAAAGAGTGTAATTTGATGAATTCAGACACATGGGGTGGAAGATTTTGACATTGAAGGCCCAAATGAAGACAACGAGAATGGGATATTAGGGAATGGTCTCAACTTTGGGACAATGCTTGTCTGAAGTTGAAAAAAAATACCAAACGTGCCCATTATTTTATTTAACACTCCAACATAATGTTCCACCATGAAGGGGACATCTTCCCTTAGCTTTCCCTTTCTCATTATTCTTGTAGTTTTATTCTCTTGTTTGGTACAACTAATTGGGAAAGAAAAATGATTTGTAGAGAAAAAAATATAAGAAAAAGATTCATAAAATAAGCACGAATTGCGGACGCATCATACTAATGATGCTGTCTTTCACTTGCTCAAGAAAACGTCGTGACTCATGACACTAATTATATACATGTAAATGTGCATATAGTTCTTTGATCTGATTCTTGCAAATTGGAATATATTGGTGTGTGTTTTGGGAAGGAGGGGAGGGAGGCCGAGGGGTATACTAATCTTGAACTGATATAATCAAATCATGAAGGAGAAAACTAATTAAAAGAATCTTAATAACCAACGAGCTATTGGTCTAGTAATAAGTGAGTGTTTAGTAGATATTCCGTTATTTGGGTTTAATTCTCGTTGAAATGGATTATTTACATTGCTTGATTTTTTCTCTTGAAACCATTTTTTAAGCAAGAAAAAAAAATCTTTAAGAAAATATTTGTCATTTAATAAATATGTATGAATTATATGAAAATCTGTTCTTGGTTAAATTAACTTTTCAATATCACACATTAAATACTGGTTTTGAAAACATAAGCTTCTCTATTTTCTGGCTGATGAGTTTATGCTAGTTGTTTGTATTTATAGACTAATCAAACCGAATTTAACCTATAAACAATATTTTTAAATCCGATTAGATTGAACTTGATTCAATTGAATTGAATAGAAATATAGAATAAAACCTAGAATTAAATTTAAATTTAAATGTCTATTTTTATCTTTCAATTTTAAGAATATAGTTTAAGTTTAGTTATTAAACTTTTCCGTAAAATTAGTTATGAAATAAAATTTAAATACAAACCAAATAGAACTTAAATATAATTTAATATTATCTATAAGTAGATCTTTGAAAGAAATACAAATATATAGAAGATCCAAAGTTTTATTTGTACCAGTGATTTTCTAAATAAATTATTACATATGTGAAAAAGTAACAAAATGATTTATAGTAGTACTTTATAAACAAATCTGATTTTATTGATTCGTTGGTGCAATGGTTTATGAGTTTGTTTTTAGGCGATTTGATGAGTTTTTACCTAACTAATTGTCTTTCGATTTTGTTATTTACTCAACCCAAGATATGTTTTCAGTTCACAATTTAATCTGCTTTGACAGTCGGCCCAGTCCAAACTTTTAAAGCCTGCCTATAACTTAAAGAAACCAAATATAATTTCGTAACGCTATATTAAAAAAGTAATTAATTTCTTATATTTTTTAAACAAAAACATCAATTAATATTTTATATAACTATAGTCCAACTAATAATAAAATTGAATGTATACTTTCATTGGTCAATAACATTAATTATTAATAAATTAATAACTGAAAAATCATATAATTTGGAATAAAAAAGTTCCACTAAAACAACTTATACTAAAAATGGAAGGAATATAATTTAATTTTGATTTCAAGGCCATACGGCCATACCTAAAAATATTTATACTTAAAGCATGACTGGTTTTCCTGCTACCACTCGCAAACACAGTTTTTACGGTTTGCAGCAGTTGTTGGCGTTTCGAAACAATCATAGAAAACGCTACAAATCGCTTCAAACCGCTCCGAACCTCTTAAAATCAAAAGCTAGTTCCAACTAGCGTTTGCGGTTGTAGGCGGTTGCAGGAAGATAATTTTTTTTTTAAAACAAAATAAATAAAAATAATAGTAAAAATATCCAATAAAATTTTTAAATTGAAATAATAGAAATTGTAAAATGTATACATATTATATTTTAATTTATATTATAAAAATTTCAAGCTAAAATATTTTCTATAAATTTTTAAAATGTAATAATATGATTTTATAAATATAAATTTTATATTTATTATATTTTTATAATTTTTATAATTTTTATAATTATATAAAATGTAAATATTGTTAATTTATTATTTAACAGATGTTGCGTTTGGTAGTTTACTAGTCATAAGAGTCTCGCAAACGCAATAATTATTAACCGCTGTACCAGTCGTACAAATCTCTAAAAAATGCTTGAAACCACAATCACCTGCACCCGTAAATTCCCGCAACCGCAAACACAACTGCTACGGTTAAACCAGTCATGCCTTAGTTAATACCCAAAAGCATGTGAAGTTTAGCTTGTTTACTGGGTTTACATACCCGGGAAACAAAAAACCAAAAAAAAAAACTAAAGTTTTTGTTTTAAATCTTTAGCTATTTGTTGACAAAAACCAAAATTTTTGTTTTAAATCTTCACTCAATAACACAATCGCATCTCATATTAGATATGGACGTCAAAGTTATTGATACGACAAATTTGAAAATGTAATGTTTGTTATCAGTATGAAAATAATACTATTGTTTTGACGAAAGACAAAGGTAACATTTTTTGTAATCCATATTACAATGGAGGAACAAACCTTTTTAAATTCCAAATATAATCTTATCTCTACGTCTTTATACACTAATATAAAATAATTCGCTTTTTATTATGCTGTAGTAGAGTTTTTATTCTACTTTGAAAATTATTTTCTCTATCTATATGGTTTTGAAATGATTATGGTTTTATTATTCTTTCATTCTTTGTGCATTTTATAAAAAAATTCAACAAATTCCTGAAATTTAAAAGAATTTAGTTGTATTCCTTAGAATCCTCGTTAAATCATTTAAAATACTTTAAAATATATTCTTTATGTTTTCAGTTGAATTATTCAAACATAAATTAATTTTTTTAGATCCAATATCACTTTCTAAAGCTCTTGTCAAAACTGGCGCCAAAATCAAAAGCTCCCATAAGTATATAATAGCTCAAAACCATAGGCGAAAATCTGATCTACTGTTCTAATCTTAACAAACCTAAACTCCATTCAAGATTGAGCGGTGAAGGGAATTTCTCCGGTAGTCAGTGGTCTTGTCTCCAAAACAGTGCTTATGTGTTACATTGCAGAGGTAAAGAGGCATGTAAAGACATAGTGTATATGAAGTATTACAATATTGAACATGTCTCTGCGGTATATAGTAGGCAGAGCCCAGAAGAACATAATTTTGCAGAAAATTTTATTTGCAAAATTGAAAACATTATAAATCTTAAAATAAAGAACACTTGTTTTATTTACAGTATATAGAAAATTTTAATTATGAGATATAAATTTAAGAATGAAATACTTTCTTATAATTTTACCATATTTGGATAAGTTTTCATTATAAAGATTAAAAATATATAAAATATTAAAAATAATAAATAACATTAGTTATTTTTTTATTAACTTGTTCAAAGTATAGGTTTAACTAATATTAATTACATCTCAGGTGTAAATTATTTATTTATATTTTAATTATGGTAATATTTATACTCAATCTTTTATTATAAGAATAATTATATATTTATATCATATTTTTTATTTAACCTGGGATATTCCGAACCAAGGTCCAGAATTATCATCAAAGAGAATATATTTGAATATATTTATATATTTGAATATCTTATGGTGCTAATTATATATTTTAATATCATATATTTGAATTTTTTTAATTGAGTTTTGTGTAATAAATGTGATACGCCATGTCATAGTTAGTTAGGATCCATGTCATCAATAATGACTAAGAGATATCTTTAACAATTTTAACATTTTCATTTTTATTAAACTATCACAATTAAGAATGGGTTTTTCATATGGGCAGAACTTCATAATAAGCAATTTACCACGCATGAATCATCTATAAAAGTCTCATTATTTCTTTTTCTTTTTATTTTCCACAAACAAAAAGAAAATACTGAATGAAAATGTCTTGCTCAGCTTGTTTTACAGTAAGCAAATTTTTATTCCTTTTGGTTCTTTACAACACAAAATGTTTATCTCCTCTTGTCTCTTTTTTTTTTATCTATTGAAAGTTACAAATTTGCATCCCACACAGCTCGGTCACCTTCTCCACACACAGCATGAACCAGCCACATTCTATCGACTGATTTGCATACCCCACTGCACTTCCAGTCGAATGACGCCACACACACTTCTCCATCGTCAGCCTTCATTTCACAAACTTTGGGAAAGAGAGAGTAACAAGATAAGAAAAAGCTCAAATCTCCCTTTACTAACTTCTGAAGCATACTATAAAACATGTACTTTTTTTACCTGGAGGAGTACCACAACAGAAATTACGATCATCTATATGCTCAACCTCAAGACCGAGGAACCATGAACCGAGTGTCACATCTTCATTTGCATATTTGTGCAAAATTGGCCTTGAAAGTAAAACATCACATGTTATATATGCTTGGATAATAACCATTTCCCTTGATAAAACATATTTTTCTTTTATGGAGAATTTAAGAGCACATAGTTATTTACTTACTGGTTGTTAGATATGTATGTCGCAAGATCCTTTGAGATGGCATAGATCTGTCCTGTAGCATGTCGAAAATAGTTGTTCCCTTCCTCTCCAAACTTCCAAAACTCAGGCTCACGATATTTGGCCGTCCTGCACGTTTTGAAGACTGCTTTAAGATCCAAATCGATGAAATATAACATTTCGAAAGAAAAATTAGATGGTACAATGTCTTAGGCCTCATTAGATAATATGGGTCCGGGCTAGTTATCAGTACTCCTTGGAAATTAGTTGGGTTTTGGCCTAGATACCCTAATCTAAAAAAAAGAGATAACAAACACAGAGGGATTATTACTTCTTAGTAAGAACTTGTCCTGATTTCATGCATCCAATGTAGACCCTCGGCTTGTGACGGTGAAGAGCTAATGTGGAAGCAAGCATACCTAACAAAGGCAAAGAAAGATATTCAACAATTTAATTCAAGAAGAGAACAAAAAAAAACATGGTAGAAACAGAGTTTGTTACCAAGATTAACATGAACATCATCATCAATCTTAACGTAGAACTCAGCATCCCATGTTGCAACTGCACTTGAAAAGAAGGTTTTGGTTTTTGCAGACAGATTATAATATCCTTCCATATGATCCTGCAAGAGTCCAGGAAAATTGTAAATTAATAGCCTAGGAAAAGAATTCAA
Source organism: Raphanus sativus (assembly GCF_000801105.2). Classification (NCBI taxonomy): domain Eukaryota; kingdom Viridiplantae; phylum Streptophyta; class Magnoliopsida; order Brassicales; family Brassicaceae; genus Raphanus; species Raphanus sativus. Next base: position 7,680 of record NW_026615972.1, read on the forward strand.
GTTGTCTAATGAATCTTTATCTCACCAGCCTAAAGAAATCTTTGTATTGAGCATCTTCTGAGTCAATTTCCTTATCCAATATACTATGTGGTGTCGCACTGCCAACAAATTATGTATACACACCAAAGTAAGAGTCTCATTCTAATAAAAACGTTATACTATTCCATGTATTAACCTGTGTCCGATCATGAACTTGACGACAATACCCTTCTCTTTCTCCAATTTCTCAAGCTTTTCTCCTGTGATAGATTATATGCATACAAAAATGACTGAGATTAGAGATAATGAAGCATGAAAGGAACAAGAGATTTGAAAGAGGGACATCGTAAAACGTAACCCTGAGGCATCCAAGTTTCTCTAAGAGAATCACGACGTTGTCTACTGCTAAATGCAGTGTTGATACCAATCACCATGAAAAATTTCTTCATTTGGTTTCCTTTTGTTGAAGTATTTGTTGTTGAGACACCCACAATATGTTGATGGTCGTGTCTAACAGATAGCTGCTTCTGAATCATAGACACTGACTTATCCAATGACCTGTGGTCACAAGATATACGGTCATCCAAACACTATGCCTTAACATGCAAGCCTAAGGTTACGAAAAATAATCATTAATTTAAATTATTACACTCACTCTATTGCTTTGTGGGTTTTTAGAACCTCTTGAATTACATCCTTTTCTTGTGATTTTTTCTGCATTTTGACCAAATTCAAAAATTTAAAGAAAAATTAAGCTTTTGAAAACACAAAATAACATTTGATACAATTCATATAATGAATAGATTCAGATCCAGTCAATGAGACTAAAGTGTAGAAATAATACTTTCCCATGACCATATTCCTCGGTAACCACGTTAACTTCCTGATCTCGCCGGTGCTTTAGAATGAGCTGGCTACCGGAATCCGACCCACGAAATCTGAAATATACAGCCAAGAAAAACAATGAAAAAAACCGATTAACAATCTAATATCTAAAAGCAAGAAAACATGATTTTACAATGGTAAAAATTAATGAAACACTCCAAAAAACTCAATCAGAAATCAAGAAACCTGGAGGTGAACATTGCTCCGACAAAAAAGCAGGAGATGCAGAGAAGCGAAACCCATGTCAGTGATAGTCTGCTCGAGACTTTGGTCTTCATTGGTGTGAAGAGACAAGGGAATGGGACAAGAAACGAGACGAGACCACAATAAAACTTCGAGAGGTATAATTTTAACGGAAAGGCAGGAAAATTTAAGTAACATTCCTAATTTAATGCAAGTTTGACTGTTTAATTCAAAGTATCTAAAATGTCAGGTAATTTACTTCAAGTTATAAAACATTTGAATGTTCAAAGAAATGAATTTTTTACCACCAATAAACAAAGTGAATTAAGTCAATACCTTAAAGGTTTGTTGAATTATGCACTGTTATTTAAAACTTTTTTCTTTATATGGAATATCAATTTTCGAATATAATTAGTTTGTAAATTGATTAAAATCATTCAAAATTTACCACAAAATTATTTGTAATTATGATTATCCCATAAAAGTTCTCTAAAAGTTGCGCCTGACTTTGAAGTTGTTACATTCAGTACGCACGTTTGCGTCTAACGCAAGTCAATATTCAGCACAATGCTCATGAACATTAGTATTAAGTTCCGTAACGAAATTAGGGTAAACGTTCATGGTGTGACGGTCGGGTACATACAGAGTCTGTGTTGATATTTTAGAAACTATAAACAGTTTCAAAAAAGATTTTAATGAAAAAATTCTAAATAATTTTCGAGATCTATATTTATATAAATTATTTCTAAAAAAATTTAAAGGTCCTAAGCCAATGTTTTACTTGCACATGTCAAAAAATTATTTTGTCTACGTATTCCAAATGGTTGATTTTGAACTTCACAGACATGAAAACTTTTCCTTTGAAACTTCCCACGATCCAGTAATTATATAAAGCCATGCAATAAACTTGCAAACTCAGCCTTTTGCTTGACACTGGTTTTTTAGGAGTTGATCATTCATTTCATAGCATACACTATCAGTCTGGCAGGGCCATGCTTGATCCAGGTTCCAACCATTCCAGTAACAAAACACCAAAACCTCCTTTTCAGACTGATCGCCCATACATAACCAATTTAGTCGAGATACTGATGATGATGTTGTATGTTACTTAAAAAAAAGGTTGAGAGCCTTCAAATGTTATTGTGTCATTTAAGCAGATTTAAGATCATTTGTGCTAATCATTGATTGATTGATGGCTAATGTAGCAACATGCGAAACTTAGAAAAGAAAAAAAATACCACGACCAGCACATCGATCAGATCGAGTCTCTCTGCCGAGAACGTGCGCTGCAAGCTTTCGGACTAAACCACGACCACTGGGGTGTCAACGTGCAGCCTTACTCGTGGAATTCAGCGAACTTCGCTGTCTTAGCCGGTCTTCTCTCCCCTGGTGAGAGGATCATGGGGTTGGATTCTCCTTCCGGTGGTCACATGAGTCATGGATACTACACGCCTGGCGGGAAGAAAGTCTCTGGCGCGTCTGTGTTCTTCGAGAGCTTTCCTTATAAAGTGGATCCTCGTACAGGGTACATTGACTACGAGAAGCTTGAGGAGAAGGCGTTAGACTATCGTCCCAAGATACTTATCTGTGGAGGGAGTTCGTATCCGAGAGACTGGGAGTTTCCTAGGTTTAGGTTTATCGCAGACAAATGTGGAGCTATTTTAATGTTTGACATGGCGCAGATCAGCGGTCTCGTGGCTGCCAAGGAAGCTCCAAACCCGTTTGAGTATTGCGATGTTGTTACCTCGACAACGCACAAGTCTCTCCGTGGACCTAGGGGAGGTATCATATTCTACAGGAGAGGCTTGAAGGGTGAGAAGCAGCAGAGCATTAATCTTAATCACTGTGAGAGTAATGTCCAGTATGATTTTGAAGAGAAGATAAACTTTTCTGTCTTCCCTTCGCTGCAAGGAGGACCTCATAATAACCATATAGCTGCTCTAGCTATTGCTCTCAAGCAGGCCGCTTCGCCAGAGTACAAAGTTTACATGAGACAGGTCAAGAAAAACGCCAAGGCTTTAGCGTCTGCTTTGATAAGCAGAAAGTGCAAGTTGGTTACAGGTGGCACTGATAATCATTTGCTTCTTTGGGACCTGACTCCTTTGGGCTTGACAGGTATTTGATTACTAGAATACCTTGCTCTATGTGATCTTAGTGTGTATGTTCAAAGGCGACTCAAGTTCTTTGGACTTAAATGATTTACAGGAAAGGTGTATGAGAAAGTATGCGAGATGTGCCATATCACGGTCAACAAAGTTGCTATTTTCAGCGAAAATGGTGTTATTTCTCCAGGAGGAGTGAGAATAGGTAAAAAAGCAAATCAGTTTCTTGCTCTCTAATTCTTGACATTGGCTTCATGTATATATTTATCTGTCTCAGGGAGTCCGGCTATGACCTCAAGAGGTTGTCTAGAGCCAGATTTTGAGACAATGGCTGAGTTTCTGTATAGAGCTGCTCAGATAGCAAGTGGTGCACTAAGGGAGCACGGGAAGTTGCACAAGGAGCCGCTCAAAAGCATGTATCACTGTAAAGACATTGCAGAGCTTCGGAACCAAGTCGAGGCTTTTGCTTCTCAGTTTGCAATGCCTGCGTTTGAGATTTGAATGAGCCTGAAGATTTTAATAGTTATCAACTATTTACATTCAACATATGTGGGGTAAAAAAAAAGGCAAACTTCCCTGTATTGCTATGATTGTAATTCTTCAAGGCTTGTGTACATAGACATTAGTTCTATTCGTTGTGTTGGTTATTAGTGTATCCTTTATGTTCTTTTCAAGTGGTAATAATAGAAGAGAAAAAACGAGTTCTGGAGAATTAATTAGCTGTAATGCAGTTTAATTTTTTTTTAGAAAAGGGAATAAAATATAATTTCAGGATTGTGAATTTGTTGGGGCAAAATAATTTGAGTAACCAGAGAAGAACTTGCTTCTGACCTCAATCATTGCTTTTTACCTAGGGGGAAAATCATTACATTCTGAAAAGAATAAAGAAACTGTGAGAAAAGGAATAACACAGAACTTGATTATTTGTAATGAATTTTTGTTCTTGTTATTATCATTGTGCATTTGGTAGTGTTTATTTGGTAAGTCAGCTGAGAAAGTCTGTGTCCTACTTGGGAGGCAAAGCATGGAATTCTGGTGAGTCTCTAAAAGCATTTAGTAGATTCTCTGTAGTCTTATTTGGTTTTGATTGTGACTTCTCTCCTTATCTATAATATTATATTATTATTTTCACTTCTATATTTTGTTACTTGTATTAGAGCAAGATTATCGCTGTCCTTAACCATGTATCTTAGCTCATTTACGATTAAAAGAAAAAGAAAAATATCTTTTAATGTGAAGGACGTCCTTAGTTAAGGGACAAAAGAAACGTCCTTATGGGACAGGTGTCAAACAAGAAGTATCATCTCTATTTCTCTCTCTCTTCCACTGATGAAATCAGTTGGTTTCAATTTCTCTATTGATCTCTCCTCGACGGATTCCACTCCTCCTTCTAGATTTATCTTCTCCTCGACAACTCCACGACTCTGCCTCTGTTACTTGATCGTCGATTCTAATACCATCTATCTCTCTCATAAGATGGGTCTCTGGGTTTTGTTTGTCGGATTTTTGTTCTCTTAACACCTCAACGAAACGTCGAGACCGAAGTCAGAATCATCTCCTCTCTCGAACGCACGACGGAACAGCGATTCGGACTCGGTGACGATGCCGACGTCTTTCATGACGGGCTCGATCGTGGGGAAGAGGTTTTACAAGAAGGTGACGACGAGAGATGCAGACGATGGGAATGGATGGACTGTGATGCTCGATTACAGAACACTCATAACTCCTTCTAAGAGACCTCTCAAGCTTCCTTCTTTGGCTCTCGCCAAGGCCATCGCAGCTGATTGGGAGTATCAGGTTTTGTTCGTTTTCAAAGTCCATCTCTTTCGCTTCTGTAAGCAATGTGTCTAGTGCTATGGAGTTAATCGGTGATGGGTTTGCTAGGATTTAGCTTGAATCCTTGCAATTGGACCTGTTCATTGTTGTTTCAACCTAAAGCTGAGATCTTTCTGTCAATGAACAACAAACCAGAGTTTTTAGTGTTTGATCAAAAACGGGTCTGATATAAAATTGAGCTGAAATTACTTGTAGTCTAGAATTCTTTTAAGTCTCTAATGTTTGATCTGTTTCAGGGTTTTGTGATCTGAGTTCTGTAATAATATGATTAATAGTTTGAAAATTGGATTAGTGGATGTGAACTTGGTTCTTGAGATTTTAAAGCATTAGACCTGGCCTTCTCTGTTCGTTTTCCTCTGTTTTCATTTTCAAATTCGATCTCTTTTGCTTGATAAATTTACTTCTCGAAGCTATGTATCTAATCGATAATGGGTTAGATAGGAGTTAGGTAGAATCCTTGTAACTGGATCTGTTTATTGTTTATTCAACCTAAACCTGAGATCTTGCTGTTCTTAGTTAGTTTATGTCAATGAACACCCAACCAGAGTTGAATAAACAAAGAACAGATCCATTTTGGAGTCTCTGGTGGTTTGATCAATAATGGGTCTCTTCATTGTTTATACAAAAGTAAAGCTGAGAACTGCTGTTGTTTGTAATCTATTCTTTTTAGGATCTATGTTTGATTTACTTTTGGGTTTTATGATTTGAGCTCTATATGTGACCAATAGGTTGAAAGTTGGATTAGTGGAAGCGAGTTTGGTTCATGAGATGTTAAAGCATTAGACTTGGTCTTTCTCTGCTCATTTTCTTTTGTCATTCTACTTAATGTTTGTGCTGCGACTGACTTGGTATGAATGCAATGATAATGTGTAGCTAGCAGAAGGAATCAGACCATTCACAATGCCGCTGATGAAACTAGCATGTACTGCACTTGAAAGAGTTCCTCTTACACGCCCAAAGATTATTGAGCACAACTGAGAAAACTGATTTTTTAGTAGCACAATATAAATTTGTCTTAAGATCTCTTTATTACTTGTCATACAAGTTTGTGCCATGAACTGAACATTTAATTTACTAAGAGACAATTAAAAGTCCTACCAATAATCAATCTTTTTGAAATTTGTCCTTAATTTTGTTTCTTAACATAAAAAATTAATTAAATAATCTAAGGACTCAAAACTAAGGACAACTGATAATGATGCTCTTATTGAATTATTTTAGCAGAGCCCAGATGCAAATACACGAATTAAAGTAAAGAGAAAAAGGAAGGTGTCCCTCTTTCCTTCTTACAAATTGATAGTTGAACATCTTTTAGCTATGTACTAGATGAAATGTCTTAAGACTCATTTTTGATATTTCAACAAAACATTTCTAGTGGGTTCAACTTTTCCTTTTGGAAAGTCATAGATTAAGAGAGCTAACAGTAATGGGAATTGGCACTTTGGTACTGGATTGATACACATGTACCAAGTGATTCTCGAGGGTTGAGATTTACTCACAGATACAAAATGAATATTTTGTCAAAGATGTTTTTTGGGGTAGAAAAAGGAGAAAGCAGAGATGTGCAAAGTAAATATTAAAATAAGTATTAGAAACTTAAAAGAAGTAAAGATGGAGTGCTTTGAAACAGTGGGTGGGGGAGGATTTAGGGTGTGAAATTGGTAATAATCATAACTATTATTGACATAAAAGCCACCAAATGGTGTGCCTAAAGCATATAAACTTGGATGAGAGTGCCAAAGAATCAAAAGACAAATCTGCTTTACAAAGGATTACATTCCCATCATTATTTTTGATTAACACCATAAGACTACAGTTCAAATTATTATCTCCTCTCTACTTTCTCTTATACGAATCAAATCAAACCAGATTTCCAGTTTTTATCATTGGCCTTGTTCACTACTTTGCTTCTCCAACTATCTCAAAGAGACAACAAGCACTCCCTTTGACTCTCTCATTTTAAACCATTTTCTTAAAATCAAGTTGTGATAGTCTAATGATATATGGTCCTATTATCAAATATTTCACTGAAGTTTCACTTTGAGACATGACTGTTGTAATTCAAATTACATCACGGTATCATTCATTGATATATCATGTATGGTCCTGTTACTGAAGATGGATGATCAAACTATTACACTAAAGTTTCACTTTGAGACATGACTGTTGTAACTCTAACCAAAATATGGTATTATTCAATTAAAGACTACATATCTTGGTATTACAATTAGGTTGTATATGTATTTGTAAATTATGATTAAAAGATCTTTAAATTTTGTGTTATTCTGACAAAGTTTCATATAATCAAAATTCAGCATTTTTGAAAATTTTAAATTAAACAACATTGAAAATCTGTTGTTGGTATAAATCTAATATTTACCCCTTAATTCATTGAAGACAATGTCTAAAACATATACATATCTGAACTCCATGTTTTGGAATTTCTAAAGCATACAGTAGATTTAAAAAAAAATTGTTTTGAAATTTTATTGAACAACAAACATCTGCAACGGGCTCGAACCAAAACTGAAAAGCAGACATATACTTAAGATATGATTCAGAGAATAAATTCTATTTCTAGAATTATACTCCATAAAAACAGAGCAGACTGACCAAAAAAATTAAAAAAATTTCTTTTCATAGCAGCAAAGAAAAAGAGATGTCTCTTACAACAACTCCCCTACCAAATGATTCGGTCAAGCCTACGTCTACACTAATTTTTTTTTTTTCTCTTTTCTTATTTATGAAACTGAAAAATGTCAGCTTTTTGATGATATTCATCTATGGCTGCAGAAATCCAAAAGCTTCTTTCTGCCTTCAACAATTTCATCAAACAAATCATCGATTTGCGCCACAATACCCTCTGTCCCGTTCCTCAAATTACCAAAACACCCTTTCAGATTCTCCACTCTCTCTTTCAACTCCCTCTCTCCCTCTTCTTCGCTTTCCCCTCCTCTCCGCTCAAGCTCCACCTTCAGCTCCTCCAACACCGCCTTGCTCCTCCTGTACTCGTGCATCAACATCCCCTTCCTCACTCCCATCCTCCCCACCTCAGCCGCCACTCTCTGCTGCAACCTCCCCATCGCTCCGACAAAACCGCCGACTTGACTCTGCGTTTGCGTTTGAGTTTGAGACAGCGTTGCGTCGCCGCCGGGGAAACAGTAGACGAGACCGTTCATGAGAACCGTAAGTAGAAGTGAGCTCATGTTCCTCGTCGCGTAGAGCACGCCGCGGAAACCGCTGAACCCGTTCTGTAGCTTCGTCGACGACTCCATCGCCGCCGCCGTCTGTTCCGACCAAAAAGGAAACCTTTGAACTCGATTCTCCATTAGAGCTCTGTTCTCTTCCTCTATCCCAATCGCTTCTCTCCTACACCCTGTTATCGCCCTTATCACCTAAACCCAACCAAAACAGAGCATTTAAAGTTTTGATTTTGATCACTTAAACCAACAAAACAGAGCATTGAAAAGTTTTGATTTTGATCACTTAAACAAGAAAACAGAGCATTGAAAAGTTTTGATTTTTATAAACCAACAAAACAGAGCATTGAAAAGTTTTGATTTTGATAAACCAACAAAACAGAGCATTGAAAGTTTTGTTTTTGATCACTAAACCAACAAAACAGAGCACTGAAAGTTTCGATTTTGATCACTAAACCAACAAAACAGAGCATTCGAAGTTTCGATTTTGATCACAAAAAAAAACAAATAAAGATTCGATTTTTCCGTTCACCCACCTGACGAGAAAGCTGAGGAGAGAGACGACGGTGATGGTAATGGCCGTCGAGGGTGGAAGCGATCGAAATTCCGGCGGAGGAGAAGTTTTCGATGGAAGAAACTGCGGTTTTGATGACGAGACAAGCTTCCCAAAGCTTGGAGCTTTCGTCCATATACTCGTCCAGCCATTTGTCGCCGACGGGGAGCTGAAGCTTTTGCACGAGGAGAGTGAGGTGTGAGTGAGAGGTGCGGAGAAGACAGAGAGCCCTCTGTAAGAAGTGTACGGACATGAAGTTGTTTGAGAGGTAAACCCTCTCGAGATCATCCATTGATCTGTTTAGAAACGAGTAGTATCCGTTCACTGAGGTTGCAGAGGACGGATCCATTTTGTCAAAGATCTGATCTTTGGTGAGTTGAGTCGATGATCAAATTGAAAAGAGAGAGAGAGAGAGAGAGGGAAAAGGTTATATAGAGAGTGGAAGGTGTATGTATGTATACGTGTCATTTGTATATATGGTATGAGTGTAAATGTATATTGGTATAAATGGAAGACGAGTGAAAAAAATAAGAAGAATGGAGTTGAGGTTTTTGATTCTGAGGATTGAAAGTGATTGTTGGGTACAATGATGAGTGTTTCCTGCTGAGGAGGAAAGATGATTAGTAATTTTCTCTGAATTTTTTTTTCTGGTACTAGAAGAATAAAGGAAAAAAAGCTGAGATTGAAAATGAAATGAAAAAGAGTATGGAGATGATTTTTTTTTTTAAGAAAACAAGAAAATAAGACAATTGGACAGTTTGATCAAAAAAAAAAAGACATATTGGACAGCATTTTGTTTTATGAAATCTATCTTATTTTTGTTGGTTTATTGTTTCTTACACTTGATAAATAAATTGAAATTTGTAATACGTTTGTTCCTTTTTGTAATAGCTACTCCTTTGTCTCTTTTTGGGTCTATGGAAAAGTTGATTCTCTAGAGTGTTACTTGTCAAACTCTGCCATAAGGGCTTTGCTTGCTTCTCTGCAAGATGTTGGTGTGGACGTGAATGTATTGTTGTGTATGCTTGCTGTTCTCAAGCCTCCCTCTCTCCAGTACACAGCAATGCGAAGTCTCGGAGACTGGATTTCTGATATTGATACATTGGTAGTGAAATGGTTTGCTCAACCATTACAGCTCAGATGCATTCCACCATATAGTTTCAGATTACCGGATTTACCTACCCCAAAATTTAGTTTAGGTGTCAATTTACGGGATTCACCTAGCCAAAGCCGGTCTCAATCGCAAGGAAAAGCCATTGAAGCAAATAAAGTACTTTCTCTCCATCAAAATCGGGTCAGACAAGTATCAAGGAATCATCCAAACAGCAATTTCATATCATGTATGACCGATGCGGCATGGAACAAAATCAAATTGATAGCAAGATTGGGATGGTTCTTCTTGGATCTAGGTCTAGAGACTCCAATTCATGGATCTACGGCTGAAAGTTTCATCAGCTCAAACCTTATTGCAGGGGTCGTCACGATTCGATCAGCACTTTGCATGGCGCTAATCTTGGAGTTCTCCACATTCAAAGTTCTCCTCGACAGTTTAACGCTAATCAGAACTATCTCTGGCAACTTTCAGTCTAAAGAAATCATCGAAATTATCTGATTGATCTCCTCTAGTTTTGCATCAATTTCTTTCTATCATGTTTTTAGATCGGACAACGTAGTTGCCAATGATTTAGCAAAAAAGGTTTTCCAAGTCTTTTCTCTTTAGTGCATCTCCAACCCACTCTATTTTTCACTATAAAAATAAGATTTAGAATAAAATTGCTCAAGTGATACTCTATTTTTCACTTTATAATATAGAGTAAGTTATTTTTTTTGTTCATCATTTTATTTTTCACTCTAAAATAGAATGTTATTGGAATAAACTCTAACTTTATTATAGAGTCATTCTATTTTAGAGTAGAAAATAGAGTAAATCATTAGAGATGATCTTATAACGGCAATTTTTAGCATTATTTGTGGTCATTTCTTTTTTTTTAGTTGATCTAATGAAGTTCCAGTGAAAAAAGGAAGAAAAAGTTGATTATTTCTTTGAATAAAATCTCTAATGGTTGGATACAAACACAAAAATACAGAAAAAGTTACAATCATGATCGGCCTGAATACCTTAGTATTTCAATTTAGATGATTATATAACTTAAAGTTTGTCGATGCTGGTTTCTAGTATAATCTTAACCATTTAGTATTTATGTTTGTTAACAAAACTCTCTAAGTCTCTATGTTAAACCTCCACTATTTTAAATATACTACTATGACATAATAGATTACAATAACATGGACGACAAGTTTGATTTCTTGTCAAGTCTGTACATCGGAAATGCTTATAAATCTATACTATTAAAGTAGGATCCTATTGGATTTTTTACTAAAAATACCCTTTTTTTTAATAACATTGCATATTTCATTAAAGGCAATCAAGTAATATTAATAACACATCTATATTGGGTCACTTTTTTTAAATCCAACCCATTGCCCACATCATCTCTTTCGGGCCATTTGGGCCGATTAACAAATCAGATTTAATTTTTATTTTTTTTGGATCGGGTTCGAGTCAGATCTTTCCGGGTCCGGGTGGGTTCGGTTCTCATGCATAAGAACCTGAAAAATAACCAAATAACCAAAATATCTAAAACGGGTTCGGTTATTCATACTCAGAGTAACCAAAGTATCCGATTCGGTTCAAATTTTTTATCCAAATTACTCAAAAGTAACCAAAAGTAACCAAAAATATCCATTCTATACCGTTTTATTGGGTAACTTTTATCCAAACTATCATATTTTATCCAAAAATACTCAAAAGTACTAAAAATGACTATTATAGTTAACTTATGATATTAATTTAAAATATTAAAATAATTATAAATATAATTATAACATATATTTTTAGATATATATTAACATTTCGGGTATCTTCGGGTTCTCATTTGGTTTTCGGTTCGGATCGATTCTTCGGATATAGCAATTTAGAATTCATTCGGATATTTACCTCAGGTCTGATCGGGTTCGGGACCCTGATTTTTGGGTCGGTTTTGGGTTGGTTCTTCGGGTCCGGATATTGTGATCAGGCATATACTCATTTAAAATGAAACACGATAAAGAAAGATAAAAACTTAAGTCTTTTATAAAAAAAACAAGTATATGAAAATATGACATTTATTAAATATTTGCCAATTTAAAAAAAAAGATAAAGGAAAATAAACCCGCGCTTTAAAAGCGCGGGTCAAAATCTAATCTATATTATTAAAAGAGAAGTACCCATATAAATTGCCCCTAAGATTTTAAAGTTATTTACACTACCATGCCACTGAAAATTAAAGTAAACTACCTTATTTAATGCTTGTCTTTTTTAGTTGAATTAATGTGTTGTCTTAATATAGATTAAGTTACCTATTTTAATGTTTGTCTTTTTCAGTTAAGTTAATGTGTTGTCCTAATATAAAATTTAATTTTTCTTCTCTATTAAATCAATTTCGAAATTATTTATAGTTTTACTAATGATGTCTTTTCAGTTTAATAAATACATTTCTTAATTCTAAATTTACCACATTTAATGATAATAAAAATCCAATATGGTATGGTAGGAAAATTATTGTGCCATCACTATCTTTTAATATTCGAACCAAACCAATTTTTATATTAAGTTTAAGTTTTTAGCATACATTATTCAAATTTATTTGTTATATATATTTTTACTTTTATATTTTAAGAATTTTAGTTTTTTTTAAACAATTTAAATGAGTTATCCGAACCAAACCATGAACCGAAATTATAAATATCCGAATGAGACTAAAACCTTTCACCCCGAAAATCTAAAACCCAAAGAAACATGAATCAAACCCTAATGGATATCTGAACGCCCATGTCTACTACAAGATATAAAAACTAAATCACCTTATTTATTTTCGAAAAATTATTTTCCATTGACTTTCTCATCCGTCTACAGTAATTATGAAAACTAAATGTCAAAATCCAATCTGAAAATTATTGAACACATAAACTCATTTATAATAAATTAGCAGTTAGATCAAATCTATATTATTAAAAGAGAAGTACTCATATAAATTACCCCTAATTTTTCAAAGTTATTTACACTACTATGCCACTGAAAATTAAATAACTTACCTATTTTAATGCTTGTCTTTTTCAGTTGAGTTAGTGTGATGTCCTAATATAAATTAAATTGCCTATTTTAAAGTTTGTCTTTTTCAGTTGAGTTAATGTGATGTCTTAATATAAATTAAGTTACCTATTTTAATGTTTGTTTTTTTCAGTTGAGTTAATGTGTTGTCCAAATATAAAATTTAATTTTCATTCTCTATTAAATCAATTTCGAAATTATTTATAGTTTTATTAATTGCTGTCTTTTCAGTTTAATAAATACATTTCCTAATTCTAAATTTACCACATTTAATGATAATAAAAATCGCATATGGTAGGAAAATTATTGTGCCATCACTATCTTTTAATATTCGAACCAAACCAAATTTTTATGTTAATTTTAAGTTTTGGCATAGATTATTCAAATTTATATATATATATATATATATTTTTTACACATACATCTAATCATAGATGTTAGATTTGTTTAAATGATCTCCAGTATCAGTGATACATTTTAGGTTAAATGCAAAATTATTAAATTACTTAATTTAATATGATTACATTTACAAATATAACATTTAGTACACACAAAATTTAAAATTTAAAATTAAATACCGAATGAGATTATTTCTTAACAAATTTATATTAATAAAAATTCCAAATATTTGGAATTCGAAAGCATTATGATCCACACCTATACTATTTTAATTATGATAATTGAATTTATATAAGAATATTTTATTATAATTATAATTTTATTTTTTTATAACTGCAAAAAATTAGTTTTTGATCTAAATTTATGATCAAATATTACAAATATATCATTTAATACAAACTGAAAACTAAAAACATAAAATAAATACCCGTGCGGTCGCACGGGTCAAGATCTAGTTGAGCTTAAGAAAGATATCACCCGCAATTTTTTTTTTTTTAACGAAAAATCCTTTTTTAATGAAAAATCGTTTTTAATGAAAAAAACATATTTTATTAAATAGAATCAAATAGAATAAACCAAAGAGTTATGAAAAAACTAGAGTTTTGTGTTCAAATTTCTTTTGTAAACAATTCTGTCAATATATTATATATGTTTTCGTGCAATATAATAAAGAAAAAATACTGCAAACAGTAAAGAGAAACGAATAAATTCACTCTATTCCAAAGCCAAACTTAAACTACAGTAAAACTTTTAATAAATTAATAATATTGAAACTTTGAAATTTTATTAATTTATAGAGATATTAATTTACAAAAAAATTGTTATTTAGGTTCTTATTTTAAGACATATTTATTCTAAGATAAGATTTCTTTTTTTTTGATTTTAGTGTATAAATATTAATTGTTATTTTTGAAATTTGACACTTATGTTAATTTTATTATATTATTTGGTGTATAAATATATATTGCATAAGATTTAAATGTGGTTTTAGATACAATATTACTATTATTAAGTGTTAAAAATATATAAAAATAATTTTATTGTGAATATAAAATAAATGATATTAAAATAAAGACACGGTCCTTCCGGATAAAACCTTAGAGATGCTTTTCCCAGTTCCATATCTAAAACAAACACACCTCGAACAAATTCGACTTTATCACCCAAATAAAAGACTGTCTATGTCATTTTGGTGGTAAAATTCTAGAGGTCTTTTGAAATGGTATTATACATTGACAATTGCAATCTTATGATGAAGACTAAAAATTGAGAGATTCCAACGATCAACACAAAATATGCTAATGAATTAACGTACATTTGGTCCATTCCTTTGCTAGAAGATTAATAAAAGTAAGGAGACACTGAATGTTTAGGGTTTAGAGTGGGTTTTAATTAGTTTTATATTTTTATATGTTCATTTTTGGTTTAGTGTTAACTTTTATAGGTGCTTATTCCCTCTTTTCCTCCCTCGAGGTGCTGATTTTATGGGTTTTTTTCCAAGAAAAAAAAAGTGACTATATCATTGTTTGTTTATTCACCCAATTTCATTTTATTTTTCGTTTAGGTCTCCTTTCTCTACAATTTGCAACATTTTCCAAGAAAGAATAAACAGGAATGATGAGTTTCTTTGTATGTATCATTTTTATTAACATGCACATACTCAAAATTCCTTTTAGGACATTATCAGTCTAAAAAAAATGGTAAACCATTCTCCGGAGAGAAAATGTCAAAGTCTCGATGACCCCGCAATGTGGAAATTTGGTGTGATACGGATTCGAATTCGGATCTCTCGGAGATCTACGGAACGTCTTGACTACCCGACCACAGACGCGTGGTTGACATCATCAGTCTAGACAAACTTATCTCAACCATTTGTTAATTTTTCCTTGCCAAAACAACTCTTCAACATGAAACTGTATTGTACCAGCACAACAATGTAACTATTAATTGATTAAACCTTAGTATATTAAAATAGTCAGCACCTTGTTTGTATTGTAGAAGTTATACATATAGATGCCGCACTAGTGTCTTGATCGAGATTGATTATGTAGTACGACGATAGATTCGTTGGGGACTATTTTAATAAAGTAATTTTTTATTTAAAATAAATCATAAACTTGAGATAAGTGGCATTTCGGACCCATTTAACGGCGGGTGTCGCAAAAGGTATGTTTATATAATAAACGAGTTGATATGCAAATTCATATAATAAACGCAAACGGGAGAATAATTTAATTTTGATATATCTTGTAAGCTAAGAGCATACCTTTCTTTATTTCTGTTACCAGTTCTGAATGTACACAGGGGCGGATGTAGTAAGGGACGTACGGGGGGTCACGTGCCCCCGTCTCATTCTTCATTTTCTTTAAGCAATTATAGTTAATCAAGATCAGTGCCCCTATATAATTATAAAATACAGTGAAAAATATTATGTGTCTCCGACTAAATGAAATTCTAAATCCGCCACTGAATGTACAAAAGTAGTAGCATAACTTTTATGTATATTGTTTCTAGACTTTGATAATTTACCTAGCATATGCATTGAACATATGAGAAGCTCATATGATAATATTTTGTAAAAGCTGAAGAGTTCTCTTCGAATAATATTTTTTTGTTAATTTCTTAAGCTTTTAAAACATTTGTTTTCATATTGTTTCCACAGAAATTTCGGAATATATAGGTGTGTATATCGATATAAAACGTTAATAAAACTTTATCACGTGATATTAATTTTTAAATTTTGTATATTGATATTCATTTTTATTAATGTTATACATTTTAGATGTGTTGCTATGTAATAAATTGTATTAAAAAGATTCAAACTGAATCGGGCAATTGGTTATTTTTATATAAATATCCGATCATGTTTTAGATACATAAATTATCTAGAAAAAACAATAACAAAATTGGCATTTTATTAACCGGTATGCTAAATTTTGGAAAAAAAATCTTCATCGAGGTGATCTAAACCGGATGGGCCCATAGGCATAAACATGCTTTGTAAATAGGTTATACTATAAATATGATTATATGATGGAAAATGTATAATTAGTGTATATAATAAAATGGATGGTGGGAGAGAAATGAGTGATGGCAATGGAAGAAGGGGACCATGAAATCTATGGAATGCGTCGGACAACTCAAAAACCTCGGCTTCATAAGAGACTTTCCCTCAATTTTATTTATCTTTTTTAGATATTAGTTTTTATTGTTTAGTACTTTATCCCTTTAAAAAAATATTTAAAAACATATATTTCAAGAAATAGTTTTTTTTAATATATTATGTTAGATAAATAATTATAAATCATAATTAAAAATATAAATGTTTATTAATCTTTTATGAACTTTAAAACTATGAAAACACTTTTAACACAAAAAATATATTTATAAGTAACAATTAATAGGTTTTTAATATAAGTCATATATATTAATTCTTTACTCTTTTTCATCCTTAAAATATTCTTTTTCTATTCACCAAAAATATTTAGAATACCTTTTTTTTGTCGACAAAATATTTAGAATACCAATATACCAAATTTGTCTTCTACTCTATTATAGTAATTCCTAGGAGCTAATTATAACTAAACGTCAACTATTATATATTATGTTAAATTTCACTCAAACTTGCATATAAATTCACAAATTAACGTATGGAACATAAAATAGAAGTCCAATAAACCAAGAAATATAGTATGTATTTTAAATTGTTTTGTTATGAATGCCTTAATTTACTTATCACAATGTGATGTGGAAATTATGAGAGAATGTTTTTTTTTGGGTGCAAATTTTAAGAATATGAGAGAATGTTTCGGTTTCTTATAAATGGTGTGATGGGTCCATAAGCATCTCTCTCTCTAAACATTTGAAAAATTATTCACCGACTCATTGATTCTCTCTTTGGGAATGTTCTGCAAGTGTTTTAACTTTTATTTACTTATTTCGAGCTTCTTAATTTACCTCCTATAAACTTCTAAATATTATCAAACTATTTGTTTTGTTACCAATATATATATTGTGTAGGGTTTGATTCTTCAAAGAATATGGTAAAGTTTATAATAACTACTGGTGCTTAGTGTCTGAGATAAAATAGTGAAAATATTTAAATGGAAAAACATCAACATTTTTGATGTACCATAAACCTTTCAAATAAAAAGCTGAATAGAGTTGATTAGGTATTGTTCAAGATATATTAAAATTAAGCTGAATGTATCTTGGAAAATCCGAGTGATCGTCATAAAAACATAACATATGAAATTTAACAACTTTTGTTTTCTTAGCATTTTTCTAATTATTACTCCTTCTGTTTTTTAAAGATACATATTCTAGACTTTTCACACATATTAAGAAATCACATTAAAAATGCATTGATTTTTGTGAATAACAATTTTCCATAATCTTTAACCAATAAAAATCCAATAAACACAATTAATTTTCTTGAAGTTAACATATTTTCATTAAATAATACATTGAAAAAGTAAAAAATGTATTTTTTTAAAACAATTGTTTTTCCTAGAACATGGATCTTTAAAAAACAGAGGGAGTATGTTATTACTTATTAGTAAATGAGTGAAGTGACTATGACTAGTGATGATTACCTGTCAGGTGAAGTTATGATTATTAATTAATTAAGGTGGTAAGCAACTGATAAGTACTGCTTAATTTTGATTCAGTGATTTATATTCGGACGGTGGAAAGCGAGAGGTGGAATTATTCGACTCTTTTTAAGAGGGTCAACATCCCCACTTGAGATCTTGAGATATGCTCTTTTAATTATCTTCCCCTACATAATTTTGTAAAAACAAATACGAATCCAAAATCATATATCTAAGGACCTTTAGTTCGTGGTAATACAATTTTCTAAAGAAGATTAAGTTACAGAATCGTTAACTTGATCAAGTGATGGTTGTATTTTATGAAAGAACCCAAGAATCAACATATTAAAGCATCAACCGGTTAGTTGTCAATGCAAGAACTTCGTTTGAAACAACCAATGCTTTAAATAATTGATAAAATTCGAGCTTTCTGGTATATTCAAAAAAGTAATTGATAAAATTATGCATTTTAAGTTTAAAAAGGCCAATGCATAGCTGTTTCGATGTAGCCAAATATCTCTCTCAATAAATATACACATGTAAAAATATTAATCAAACGATAAATGGTAGTTCTGACTTCATGGAGACAGATATGTATCTATGCGGTTATGATACATTCGTACACATAACAACTGGTTCCTGATGTGGTCCAAATTCTCGTAAAAGCGATTAGGAGTGATGATTGAGTGTCTTATCCATGTACATGACAAGTGTTTATATATACAAAACAATACCCGAAGGAAATATATAAACTTGGTTTGGAAGTAATAGATCAATACCGTTACTTCTACTCTAAGCCAAGAAATAATTAAAAGCAAAGGAGAAGAGTACGAATTAGTAACCAACAAAGTGCATGAACTGAACTCTTCTTAAGGTATTTATATCTTATCTATATCACTATATGCAAATTATATGAATTAGATATTATTAATATAAATAGATCAATCATTTTGTGGAGAGACAGAGAAGGATGATTGTTAGAAGAGCGAGAAGGAAGTGGCAGAACAAGTCATTTCAAGAAGAGACAGCTGTAATTTCATAAAGACATCAAGTGGTAGAGACAAGTGTGATGCTTAAGGTTGGTAACATTTTAAAAAATGAAAGTTATTACTTTTCCAAAAGCATTCCTGCTTCTATTTTGTAGTAGTTGTTGCTGTACTCACCTCGACTCAATCAATATCACATTAAATCATCAGACGTAGACAAAAGCAAGAGAACCCAGATTTGTCAAAGTAAGTGCAACGTTGTTGAAAGGATTTTCTTTGTTCATAACTTCATGCTTATACTTTATACATCTAAGCAGAAAAATATATGATCCAATTGACAATACAAAAGGATCAAATTGTGGTGGTACCATTAACTATGCTGGTTTTATGATTAGTAAATGGTAATGACTTTCTAACCAAACCGAGAAAGCTAAATAAACTTCTCTATAAGCTTAAAAAAAAAAAAAACTTCTCTATCAGTTAATAATTGCATTAGCTCTTAGGGTTAATGGATAGAGGTGGTACTTTTTTTTGATAGAGGTGGTACTTGGTTTACTAGGTTAATAGGTATCGGTTTGTGGATAGAGGAGGTACTTGGTTCATTAAATTAAATAGGTAAGGGTTTTAGAGGTAACACCGTATTGAACTTTTGGTGGGATTTTATGTTTAAATGTGTAGTCAAAGTGTCACTTTGGTTTTACTCTTAAATATAAAACTAAATTGAAACTATCATCATTAGTTATATGGTTTGGGTGGACCTATCTCTATATATAAATCAAGGTTGGCCCCTTATAACTCTACTACTACGACTACTCTCCACAGCTATTTGACATCATTATCATTATTCTACCTTAGACTTTTCTTACCCACATCAGAAAATAAAAAGATGTAAAAACTAACAAAAACTAAGTAAAAGGTGAAAAACTAGACATACCTTTGTCTAGATGATGGGAAATGTGTAAGGTGTGAAATGTGAATATAAATAATTTCATGTGGTACTGAGCATATTGTACTAAGTGTTCCTAAAATCAGAGCAAGGACGAAGACTTAACTCTAATGTTCATCATTCATGCAAAATGTGGCCCTTTCATTTCCTTTTGAACACACCAGAGTGTCATTTTTGTTTCCGACTAATTTTTGTCCTTTTATATAAACCGTGAGCGTTTTGTATTCTGTGATTTAACAAGACACTGGTTTCATGTTTGTTCTCAAGCGCACGTCATCCTTATTAGTTGTCCTGAAAGATTGTTATTAATCTTAAGTATTTCTAAAGAGATTACAACAAGAAAGATAAAAGGGGATTCTCACATTAGTGGCACAAAACAGAATAAGATTCAACCTCATGGATCTTTTAATATCATCGCCCTCGACTTTAAGTTGGGTACTTCTGAACTTGTTAGCTGCCAAGTGAAAGACTTATGATATGTTCTTCCCAAAATTTGAAGATTCTGGAAGGTTATATGTATACATAATACACTCAAAACTAACAGTTTAGAAGACAAAAGTTACAGGAGTTCACTGGTAATAAAAACAACTTGTTGTCCATGTTCTTTTTCTCAACGGAACTTTTCATCCTCTGAGTTAAAGAATATGGGTTTTCTGTACAGTGCAGAGAAGAAGACACCACTTTGAGAACCACGTATCTTGAATAAAGAAATTCTATATTTACCTATCTCTAACTTGAGACCACTGTTAAATTAGAACTTGGACTTTATTCAACATCCTTGGGACATATATACATAACAACATATATATGCATTAGTGCTCACTAAGAGCTGCTAATGATGGACGGTTTAAGTCATTGCTTTATTAGATGCCCTAACGTTCTTAATAGTCATCATTAGCTTTGTCTATCTCCTTCAATCTCTGCAAACTTGAGGCTTATGGTCTCCAGCATTACTTCTATCAGATCGTTTATGTCTCCAGCATTACTTCTATCAGATCGTTTATGTCTCTGAAACACTGGAAGATTCCACTCTGACGCAACTGTACCAGCTCCCTGTTCCAAATCCAGAAATCTAGTGTCTGAAACATTGTCATTTTGACGCTCTAGTAAATTCTCATTCTTTATCCGTTCTAGCAGTGTAAAGAAGACAAAAAGACCCAGTGACGCTACGCACTAACATAAAATCGTTCTTAATATACTAACCAATAAGTAACATTGTGATACAAAATAACATTGTGATACAAAATTATTACCTCACTGTTTAAGTGATCCAAGCTAGACCTTAAAGTCTCAGACGTAAAATTATCATTGATCAAAGCTAAAGCTTTCTTCACTCTGATTGAGTACCTCCCTGATGAACAATAAACATTTATTACAAGGTATATACCATAAGCAGGATATTCACTAAACATTGTTGTAACCAAGCTATTACCAGTACGATTAATCACAAAACGAGTTATACCAGGCTCCAGGCTCTTTGGGGCCTAGACCCAAGCTAGTTAAGTTTATAATAATATAGATTGAAATCTTACAAAAACGTTTTTCAAAAATTAAAAAAAGAAAAACTTGCATAAACGACTTGTTTGGTTTAGTCATTTTTAGTTTTAGTATTGGCAAATCTTAGATAGCATTTTGTGATCAAACACCAGCTTAAAACAATAGATTTTTAATGAAGCTAGCCGTTCCTTCGAGGTGATTTCTCGGTCTTTAAAGCTCGAGTTCTCGACTCTAGCCTTTGCAGAAGTCGCAGGTAAAAATATTCATGTTCCTTGTTGAAGTTATAGTTTTACCGGATTAATCCGCTTTTTAGATGAGGGATAAGTAAAAATATTCATGTTCCTTGTTTTGCTTCTTTTTTTGGATCTTTTCGGTTTCTTTGTTATGTTGGTCATCAATTTGAGTTGGGTTTTGGTTTGACCGAAGGTTTTTATCCTTTGATTAGTTTGTGATTTGCAATTAGTTTTCCTTCAAGCACGTTTTATCATTGTTACTCATGTGTGGATTTTAGTGCAGGAGATATATTTGTGTCTATGTGCTTAATATTTCATCCTTCTTGCATTTTCAAGTTTGTGTTAATAAATTTGCCAGACAAAAAGACATTAGATTTGTTTTCTGTAAAAGAACAACAATTTGTCCGTATAAATCTTTCTAAATGTTTACTGCTTACTTTTATATTGTTTGTATAGTACATGTATGTGACCAAAAGGCAAAAACACTAAAAATATATTCTTCAAATCTAGTAATCAAAAGAACAAACGCATTATCACTAGTCTCTCCTGATTTTCTAATGTACTTGGGTATAAAGTCCTCTGTAACTGCGATCGATATATTTACTATATATGTAACTTTCTTCCTAAATATCTGCTAAAGTTTATTGATAGTTTATTGATAGCAACCCACTCGCACTCAGATTGCCAATGGACAGTGGGTAATATAAATAAAATAAAGAAACAAAAGGAATTTGACAATGATAATTATGGTATTAAAATTATTTGTTTTATTAATTTCAACATTTTGTATTGTTTTCTATCATCATTACCTTCTTTTACTCTTTTTACTATTTTCAACACGATTTATTACCTTATTACTGTTTTATTTATAGTTCTAGTAGTTGCATCGAACATGGCTCATTAAATGTTTACTACTAACTAAATAAACTCTGATTATCTAACTGATCAAAACGCCATTCTGCTGCAGTATTCCTCGGTGTATTATATGGTTTATATGGATTGCGAACAAAGGCCATGAGACGGACTATGTTCATTACTTACACAGTCGTGTCAGGTGTGATATTATATAACTAAAACAAGATTAGTGCAACTGCGATGCTTAATGCTTCGTCTTTGTGACGTTATTTAATTATATAAGTCTCTCTAGATAACAATAATAATGTAAATACGCTATTTTTGTATTATTATATAAACTAGTACTTTTTGTATTATATGTAATACAAAGTGGGTGTGTAATCATATCCGAATCTATCGTGGATTTGCATATAATCCGTATTTTTCGTTTGTTTATTGTATGACCACCGTTTTAAGTTTGTATTTTAAGAAAGATTATCGTATATGTTGTCGGACAAATCTTTACTGTTGATATATAACATGCAGTTAAAAAGAAAACATTTGCTCTGTATGACTATATACAAACTTGATTTTGTAGCTGTATGATGATCATAGATTTATGATCCTCGCTGAAGTTGTGAAACGGGTCAATCATAACGAACCAGTTGCGACTAATCTATGGGTTTAATGGTTAATTTGTCAGATTTTGACCGATCAACAGAGACGTTGCAACATATTTTGCTTTAACTAATAGAAGTAAAACTGTATTTGTCTATCTGCTCGGGATAGAAGAAAGACATTGGAGAGTGGAGATACTACTAGAAATGAAGGCAACAATAACACTGATGTAGTAGATTCGCCACTATATACGTACGCATAACAAGTGGTAAACATAGGCACTATTATTTTCAAAAACGGACCCACAGATTTCTCTATATATTCATCCCAACCCTCCCCCCTCTAAATACCAAACAACACTCATCTTTCACCAAATTATTTAACTTTTTATCTTCTCTTTTTCGTATTTTAGCATATTTTCTCAAAGAGAAGATCTATAGAAAATTTCGTGTGATCTTTCTAGATTAACTGAACATGTCGCTAGACGGACTAGGAGGGATGGCTTTTGCGGAGGCTTACACGGCGAGGAAGTTTCACAGAGAAAACATGAAGACTTTGACGTCAAGCACAGCCACAACCGTCGGTGGTGGAACCGAAGACAACGGTGGACGATATAGCCGGTGGTTTTTCGGTAAGCGGAGCACCAAGAAAAACTCGGCTAAAGTTTGTGATCTAATAACTATAGAATAAGTCGATGGTCACATCCAGAACTAATCTAAGGAATAAAAAAACTTTATATATCTTTTGTGTTTTACTTTATTTCTGCTTTATATTTGATGATGTGTATTGTGATTTTCTTTATGAAATTTTAGGTGAGATTGTGTAAAGTGATGAGATTTCCTTAAATTTTATATGGTTCATGTGATAATTTTTCGCTTCTATGAAGAAACAAAAAAACAACATGTATTGATTCTTAAATGTTAGTGACATTAACGAAAATGTTAACGCTACTGTTATTACGTTATACAATTCCATTATCTCATCTGATGACGTCGAAATTCAGTTTCAACGCTAGTGATGATGTATATAAAAGCAATAAAACATGTCGACCGACTAGTAACTACTATTCAGAAAAGACTAAAATCTCTATAGCTAAGACCATCATTATTGGGATGCCTTAAGGACATCCCTTAAGGGAAAAGAGGAGAGGACCAAGACAGAAAATGGAAAAAAAACCTTTATATAAGGGACAGCCTTTGCAGTTTCATGATCAGAAAAAAAAAAAAAAAAGATTAGGGACTTTGTAGAAGGACTCCAATAAGGATGCTCTATTGACTATGTTATAAAACTTGGCGCATATATGTAGCCGTAACAAACCATACATAATATGGTTATGGAAACTAACACTGTAGTTTCAATCATCGTGGAAACTACGGGACTACGAGTCTAGGAAACGCATATAAGAGTATGAGTATTCGTGGTCCCTTAAGATATTCCTTAAGCGGGGGAACCATTAAACACAAGGATTGAGGAGAAAAAAGGAAGAAAATTCCTTATATTAGAAACGTCCCTTGTACCAATTCCAAACAAAAAGAAAATTAAGGGATTTTCCTAAGGGACTTGATCCAGTCCCACCAATATTCATACCCTTAAGCACGAGGTTTCGTTTCTCATGTGCACTTGCTACACGAGAGTATCAGCCAATCTTATGGGCTTTATGAGCTAAGCCCAATTTGACTCTTTAGTCTTTTGGTTTCCACTTGAACAGCTCCATACTTGGTTGAGTTATTATATTTCTTTGTCTTACATTTTGTTTTTTTTTTGCTCTAATTTTGGTGACTCTTACATTTTGTTGTTGCTGGCGCACTCCAATTCGGATTTTAAAAGATAAATGGATCGTTTTTCATGTCGAAAACGGAAAACCTAATCCTAATCCCCTATATATTAATCCTGGAACATTACAACATGTTTTGTAGCCACGTGTCATCAATCACTAGGATGATTCTCAGAAATCCTTAAAAAAATATATTGGTCCATATAAATATATATTATACTTTTTATTAAACTAATTATCATATTAATTAATAGTCTTAAATTCTTTCCTTAAATAAAAGCTACGTAAGTTTATTTCCTTAAATAAAAGATACGAAATTACCTAATATGATTAACGTATATATGATAATTAATGATTACAAATCAAAAATATTTGATAAAAAAAATTGTATCCTCTACCTTTTATTTTAATTAATATTATCAAAAAAAAATCACTTAAACATATTTTAAAAAATATATTTTTCATATATGTTATATTTTGAATTTTTTAAAACGTCTATAAATTACCAAAAATTGTAAGATGTTATTAAGATGATATTTTTTAGAACAGAACATGATCCGAAACGAAATATTTCGGATATCGAATATATCGAAACTAGATTTATATACTTAAATATATTAATTTTTTTTAGAATTTAATATCTAAAAGAATATACAAAATATATAAAATGTTA
>NW_026615973.1:0-32775 GCF_000801105.2 Raphanus sativus
TGGATTTTATCTGCTTAAGCAACGGATCACAATCTCGACTATTGAGAGCTTCTTTTGTGCAGAGAGGGACCCCGTAGATATATTATAGGGAGAGCAGACCATGAGATAAACCAGTAGAAGCGCATATTGAGTCAATTTCCAATAGAGGAGGAGACCCGAAGAGAAAAGAGCTGGATAGCTGGACATGAAAGAGACTGAAAACGATGGTGCATACTCAACAACACACACTGAACTGCAACCCTTCAGTGAATATGAAAAGCTCATCTGCAAAGCAAAAGGTGAGTAAAGCTTTGATTTGTCACATTTGGGATGATTGATAGTTATGCTTACCATAGACTGAGAGGTGCCAACGTTCTCCTTCCGTTTGGTTTCCACTGTACCGGTATGCCGATCAAGGCTTCTGCGGATAAGCTGTCTCGTGATATCAAGCAGTTTGGAAACCCTCCTGTGTTCACCGAGAGCAAACGAGCTCTAGAAGTTGAGGAGGAGAGTGATGCATTAGCTTTGCCGGATCAGTTCAGGGGGAAGAAGTCAAAGGTTGCTGCGAAGTCTGGTGGACAGGTTTAGCAGTCGGAGATTATGCGCAGTTTTGGTCTTATTGATAGTGAGATAGCGAAGTTTCAAGATCCTTATGAGTGGTTGTACTACTTTCCCCAAGTGGCTGTTGAAGATCTCAGAGCGTATGGATTGTGTTGTGACTGGAGAAGGTCGTTCGTGACTACTGATGTTAATCCGTTCTTCGATGCCTTTGTGAGGTGGCAGATGAGGAAGTTAAAATCTATGGGGAAGATTGTTAAGGACCTTAGGTACACGATATTCTCGCCTTTTAATGGTCAGCCTTGTTCTGATCATGACCGTGCTACTGGTGAAGGTGTTCAGCCTCAAGAGTATACTCTCATTAAGATGGAAGTAGTGCAGCCGTTTCCTGTGAAGCTAGGTCCTTTGGAAGGAAAGAGGGTGTTTTTGGCTGCGGCTACTTTGAGGCCTGAGACCATGTACGGACAAACAAATGCATGGGTGTTGCCTGATGGGAAATATGGAGCGTATGAAATCAGTGAAACTGATGTCTTCATCGTTACTGAGAGAGCTGCACTCAACCTTGCCTACCAGAACTTCTCAAAGATCCCTCAGAGGCCTTCCTGCTTGGTTGAGTTGACTGGGTATGATCTGATTGGACTCCCTTTGAGTTCTCCTCTGGCTGTGAAGGAAATCATCTATGCTCTGCCCATGTTAATCGTTCTGAGAAACAAAGGTACTGGGATTGTCACCAGCGTGCCTAGTGATGCCCCTGATGATTACATGGCTCTCCATGACTTGACTGCCAAGCCTGACCTTCGAGCCAAGTATGGTGTGAAAGATGAGTGGGTGCCCTCTGATATTGTACCGGTTATAAACATCCCGGGGTATGGGGATAAGGCTGCCGAAAAGGTCTGCTTGGATTTGAAAATCAAAAGTCAAAAGGATAAGGAGGATCTTGCAAAGGCTAAGAAGTTAACGTACCTGAAAGGATTCACCGAAGGAACCATGCTTATTGGAGAGTTTGCTGGTAGAAAAGTTCAAGAAATCAAGCCTATTATCCAGACGAAGCTCATAGAGTCTGGCGAGGCAATTGTATACAGGGAACCCGAGAATCCCGTGATGTCAAGATCGGGTGATGAATGTGTTGTTGCTCTTACAGATCAGTGGTTCATAACGTACGGCGAATCAGAGTGGCGTCAGATGGCTGAGGAGTGCTTATCAAACATGAATTTTTACTCTGAAGAAACAAGACATGGCTTTGAGCACACTTTGAGCTGGCTCAATCAGTGGGCTTGCTCACGGTCTTTTGGTCTTGGGACGCGTATTCCTTGGGATGAACAGTTCCTTGTCGAATCCTTGTCTGATTCTACTCTTTATATGTCCTATTATACAGTTGCCCATATCTTCCACGAGGGAGACATGTATAAAGGCAGCAAGTCTTTGATCAGCCCTCAGCAGATGAACGATGATGTTTGGGAGTATCTCTTCTGCGATGGTCAGTACCCGAAATCGTCTGACATTCCGGCTGATGTTTTAAGCAAGATGAAGCAAGAGTTTGACTACTGGTACCCGCTAGATCTTCGAGTTTCAGGAAAGGATCTAATTCAGAATCACTTGACGTTTTTCATCTACAACCACGCTGCACTAATGGAGAAACATAACTGACCTCGTGGTATCAGATGCAATGGTCACATTATGCTGAATTCTGAAAAAATGTCAAAGTCAACTGGCAATTTCAGGACACTGCGACAGGCTATTGAGGAATTCTCTGCCACTGCTACAAGGTTTTCTTTGGCTGATGCTGGTGATGGCGTCGACGATGCAAATTTTGTGTTTGAAACTGCAAATGCTGCAATCTTGCGCCTGACAAAAGAGCTCACATGGATGGAAGAGGTTCTGGCTGCTGAATCCTCTTTGAGAACGGGCCCTCCATCTACATATGCCGATAAAGTGTTTGAAAACGACATGAACGTTGCTATCAGGTTGACTGAAAAAGCCTACAAAGATTGTTTGTTTAGGGAGGCACTTAAGAATGGGTTTAACGACTTGCAAGCTGCTCGAGATGAGTATAGGCTCTCCTGCGGCACTGGCGGCATGAACCATGACTTGGTACTGACCTTTATGGATGTGCAAACACGCCTCATCGAGCCAATTTGTCCTCATTTTGCCGAATATGTTTGGAGGAAGCTTTTGAAGAAGGAAGGCTGTGTGGTAACAGCAGGCTGGCCAGCATCAAATGAGCCAGATTTGGTTCTCAAGGGTGGTAACAAATATCTGCAGGATTCTATCGTTTTAATGAGAAAGCTTCTACCAAAACAGCTCTTAGGTTCCAAGAAGGCTGCTAAGAAAGGTGCTCAAGTAACAGCAGTGGCAGACTCGAATCTGATAGGCCTCGTATATGTGAATGAGCAGTTTGATGGGTGGAAAGCTCACTGCCTCCAGATTCTGCAAAGCAATTTCGACGAACAAACCAGTTGTTTTCTTGCCCCTGATGCAGAGATGCTTGCTGAACTAAAGGAGATATTGCAGAATGATGGACAAGCAGCAAACTTCAAGCAGTTTCAGAAGCTTTGCATGCCTTTTCTCAAATTCAAGAAGGATGAAGCAATAGCACTTGGCGGTCAGGCTCTGGATTTAAAGCTACCTTTTGGAGAGATGGAAGTTCTTCAGAGTAACATGGACCTGATCAAACGGCAACTTGGTCTTGAAGAGGTTGAAATCTTATCTGCAAGTGACCCTGATGATGTTGCTAAATCTGGTCCAATTGCTTCACTCCTGACACAGAATCCGCCATCTCCGGGCA
Source organism: Raphanus sativus (assembly GCF_000801105.2). Taxonomy (NCBI): domain Eukaryota; kingdom Viridiplantae; phylum Streptophyta; class Magnoliopsida; order Brassicales; family Brassicaceae; genus Raphanus; species Raphanus sativus. The sequence continues at coordinate 3,323 of NW_026615973.1, forward strand.
GTCCAACCGCCATCTTTGTTAACCGGTAAAAGCTAGTTAAATATGACAAATCTTCATTTTATGTGTTTGCTAATTGAACCGCCATGTATGCTCTTTTTTTTTCTGGTCAATTAAAGTACCTTCCTGCATCACAGATAATTCAAAAGAAAAGCGTGGGAAATCTTTCAACTACAAGTCAGAGGTTGAAGAAGGTTTTTTGGGAGTTTGCAGAGTTTTTTGTTTATATTTACTAGTCAGATTTTATACTCTGTTCTTTCTTATCAATAACATAATCAGTTTTATCTAAATTTCTTATATTATTCGAGCTTTGTCTAGTTTCTTGCTATAGATTTTTTTTTTCTGTCTAGGCTCAGTAGAAAACAATAAGGAACATTAAAGAGTTCATATTTGGTAACATTGTGTCAACTATGGACAAAAGGGTCTATTTGATTCGGAGTCTGATCCATCTCTATAGCAAGGGATAACAAAATGCCTTAGTCTTCCTTCTTGTTTCTTCATGTACCCTTCACACAAGAAGCCTTTAGAGAACTTGTCTTCTACTTCCCTATTCACATCATGCACAAAGTCACTATAGAAAGGAAAACAAGTCCATTACTGAGGTCTACCAGGAGGTATGTTTGTAGACCTTTTCATGTTATATTGTTTTTTTGTTGCCTTTCTAGTCTGATTTTGATATGCTTATCTTGCAGGTGGCTATCCTTTTCCGGGACCATCATGATTTGCTTGTGGAGTTCACTCACTTTCTCGAGTTCACTCACTTTCTCCCTGATACTTCAGGAGCTACCTCTACTAATGATATTGTAAAAATGTCTGTACGTGACCGAGGAGGCATTAAGTCTCTTCCCACCATGCGAGAGTCGAGACTCTGATAAGGTTCCTCTCTCTGTGATTTTTATTTCTCTTGAAGTAATTTGTGTTATGCTATTGGATATTCGGTACTCAGAGCTGTCACTTGTTTGTGCATTGTTGCAGAAAGACCGGACCATTGCTTTACATTCTGACCGTGACCTCAAAACTGAACACATGGACCAAGACCAGGAGAGATATTTGTTGAAAGAAACTAAAGAAGAGGTTAGACGCATTGACAGAAAGAATGATTACATGGATGACCAGAAAGGGCAGTTCCTCCACAGTAAAAAGCTGACACTAAGGGATGGCGATTCTAACGAAACCTCGAATCAGGGTAGAGAAGGAGACAAGTTTTGTGGAGCCATTGCCACTTCATCTACGAAAGATGATAAAGGTTAGCTAGAAAAAAGTAGATGATAATCGATTTCATGCAGCCTTGTCTGCTAATTCCTTGTGTTCTGAAATTGACTTTTGTCTTGTTATGACAGGACATGTCCAAGAACTTGCTTTTGTTGATCGAGTGAAGGCAAAGCTTAATACCTCTGACTACCAAGAGTTCTTACGATGTCTTAATCTCTTTCCAAAGGAAATAATCAGCCAACCGGAACCGCAGTCTTTGGTATGTTTGATATGACTGACCTTAAAGCTCCTCTCTGCAAAGTGAAATTTGAGAAGATTATGACAAATCTTATGGAATATTATTGTATAAGGTGGGCAATTTATGCTCTCTTTTTTTTCTGGTCAATTAAAGTACCTTCCTGCATCACAGATAATTCAAAAGAAAAGCGTGGGAAATCTTTCAACTACAAGTCGGAGGTTGAACCGTTGAAGAAGGTTTTTGGGAGTTTGCAGAGTTTTTTTGTTTATATTTACTTGTCAGATTTTATATTCTGTTCTTTCTTATCAATAACATAATCAGCTTTCTCTAAATTTCTTATATTATTCGAGCTTTGTCTACTTTCTTGCTATAGACTTTTTTTTTGTCTAGGCTCAGTAGAAAACAATAAGGAACATTAAAGAGTTCAGATTTGGTAACATTGTGTCAACTATGGACAAAAGGGTCTATTTGATTCGGAGTCTGAACCATCTCTATAGGTAGGGATAACGAAATGCCTTAGTCTTCCTTCTTGTTTCTTCATGTACCCTTCACACAAGAAGGCTTTAGAGAACTTGTCTTCTACTTCCCTATTCACATCGTGCACAAACACGTCGGTCTCTCCTGCCCGCTTCCGGTTCCTTGCCATCATCCCCGCCGTGTAAATTGCTGTCATCCTCCCAGGAGCCTCGTCGTAGTAGCCAGTGGGTGCATCGACCATGATTAGATCCCAACTAGTCTCATAGATCTCTGCAGGCAGACCCTTGAGTGCTAGCTGACACATTGAGTACCTTGGATCTCCAACGGCTGTGCATTCAGGTCCTTTCCCAACTTCTATGAGATTCTCTGCTTGGTTGACTTTACTATCATATGTTACATGGTATGACTCCAGCATTGGAAACCGTCTCTTGATCTGTTTTATCCAGGCCTCATCTTCTTCAAGGAATACTGTTCGGCCACCATAGTTGAGAGAGCTCCACATGAGGCTGTCGTGGCCTAGACCAAACACCAAGAAGTTGCAGGGTGACTTCTTCTCGAGTGCTCTACTGCTGACAATTATTTCCTTGAGCGTTTGTTGCGGTGTGATCACTGAAGTAGAGTAATGGATCAACGCTTGCGCCAGGGAACGTGGTAGCTTATTGCAGGCACCAGCGCAACCCTTTGATCTCGTCTCTTCTCGAGTCTGGTGTTCCTGTGAAGTCGTAAGAGTTGATCTAACGATGAAGATGAGAACCAAGGCCGCGAAAAGACAAACGAGGAGAAGCTTGAGCTCGTGGGTTTGACTTGTTCTAGTCCTCATTGTGTTGTGTTCTTGAGAAGTTCCAACCTGAATCCTAAATGATTATAGATATATGCTAATGAGATGAAAGAGGAAGTTAGGTTTATGCTTAGACATTAAGGGAAGGGGAAACTATAAGTGTACTTGAGAAAGACAGAGCAGCTAACTTAAGGTTCTGCAAATAAGCAAACAAAGAAGAAGCCTTTCTATTCAAGTTTACTGGTGGTTGGCCGCCACTTAACATTTCAATTACACAGACTCGCGTAATACAAGTAGTTAAAAAATTTATAAATAACGAAGAATCAAATAAATTACACAATTTTAGCTTTCATCTTTACACAAGACTTCACCATTAGATCAATTGACTCTACGTTGTAAAACCTCAAACTTTCTTTCTCCTTCTGATAACCCCCAAAAGATTCTTGTCTGATGCCATTTGCAGCAAGAGACGCTTGAGTCTGTCCCTATTAAGTCTTCTTATCCACTCAAAGAGCTAACTGAATCTCTCTTTCATATGCTTTCAACATTACATCTAAGTTTCCTCCTGCAGAAACTATAATGCCCCTGAGATGTTCGTTCATTCTCTCTGTTTTTTTCAACTGTCACCCTAAACATGGCAAATAAAATAATGTGGTTAGCCCACAAAGAGTTTTACTACATAGCAAAGCACTATTATGGTCAACATGTTCTTCTTACCTCTGGATTGTTTGTCTTCTGTAGAATCTTTGGGTTTAACCAGCAAACCTTGTGACCCATCACCATCTTTTTTGTTATTGTACCTATCTTCAAACCACCGTGGATTTGCTATAGCAAAATGTGATGCATCTCTAGCAGCAACCGAGTTTGTGAATTTTGTCAACTGGGCTGATCCACGTTGCACAAAAGACCGTTGCATCCTCAGTTCTTTTCTAGGAAGAGGAGACCGACTCGAACCCCTTACCATAACACTCTTCAGCGCTGCATCTTCATTAGGATTGAACTTTTCACTCATGCCTGTCTGGTTATTCTCCTCTTGGCGTTTCTTTTAATAGCAAGAAAATAAACCAAAAGTCAAGATTACATGAATATAAACATTTAATATAGAATGATCATACGTACTTGTATTGATGCTAATAACTCGGCATTGGCATCTGGAGCCGGCACAGCTTTGGATTCTATAGATACTTGTTTTGATTCAATCTGTTTACTGTTTGTGCCTTTCTTTCTGGTGAATAAAGAAGAAAATGGGATGGCATCAGTGTTCATTTAAGGCATAGAAGAGCCATGTTTAAGTAGAGATTCTGAATCTTACCGTCTTGCTTCCTCTTTTTGAAGCTTCACATCAATTTCCTTTCTTGGTTGATACTTTGGTAAACTTGATGGGTCACATGCAAAAGGTTTTGTCGTAAAGAACTGATGTCAAAGAAAAAACGTATGAGACAAGAAAGATATATTGACTACTACTAGCCATCAGACATGAAGTGTTTCATAGCTTTTACCTCGCTTTGAAGGGCATTAGCTGTGGTTCCACGGGCATCTGGCTCAACAGCTAGAAGTACTTCCACTAAAGCCAAAGCTGAAGATGGAAGACTCTTAAAAGTCTCAGCTACACACCTCTTATAAGGCTGCTGAGGTTTAAAGACGGTGGCATGTGGGAGTTTCGATCCTTTCCAATACTCTTCAGAAGGTGATCCACAGAGTTTGAAGATCTTGTGAAGCTGTTCAACCTCTGTTCTTCCAGGCATGATAGCCTTCCCGTTAAAGAGTTCCGCTAGAATGCATCCTGTGCTCCACATATCCACAGCAACGCCATAGTCCGTCGACCCGAATAAGAGCTCAGGTGGACGGTACCACAGAGTAACAACACGGCTAGTGAGAGGCTGCTTCTGGTGACCACCGTAGAAGTTAGCAAGGCCGAAGTCTCCGATTTTGAGATTGTTGTTATGGTCAAGAAGCAGATTAGAGCCCTTGATGTCACGGTGCAAAACGCCCCGGCTGTGACAATGTTCTAAACCATCAAGCAACTGTTTCATATAGCATTTAATCTGCACCAAACACGATATGTTACATGAGAACCAACCACAAAATAGCATGGTTCTAAATTCCATTAAACGGAAAATGATTTATTTAAAATCTGATTTATATAATTCAAATCGATTTAAATTATTCTAGATTTATTAAAATCAATTTAATTATGTATAAATTAAACAAAAGTATTAGTACAAATATACAGATTTTTTTATTTATTTTTGTTTTGTGTATTTAATTTTGATAGTTTATCAGAATATCTTTATAATTAAACCGAAAAAACTAAAATATTTTATATAAATGTAAAATATATAAAAGAGAAAAATAATAATTTGTTATGGATTCGGCCCTGAATAATCCGACTAGTCAGTCGGAAGTTTCTTACGATACATCTAGTTACAACCTACCAATTTTTTTGAAAATTGCATAATAATAACCTCAGTAGCATATATAAATACTAAGTAGTACCTGTGCCTCAGAGAACTTAACACCAGGGGTTGAAGCAAGGCCTGCGAGATCATGTTCCATGTATTCAAATATAAGATATATACTTCCCGATACCCTAGAAGTGATCAAACCCTCAAGCTTCATGACATTAGGATGGTCAAGCCTACGAAGGATGATTATCTCTCTCGCCATGAACCGAACACTGTCTGGATCCATATTAGCAAACCGCACTTTCTTCAGTGCTACTAACTGGTTCGTCTCTAGGTCCCTGGCCTTGTACACACTGCTATACGTCCCTTGCCCAATCTAAACAGTAAACCAAACAATGTCAAATCAAAATGATCTCAACATAACATATATAAACAAAAGGGTGATCTGACCTTTTCCAACTTTTTGAAGGAGTCAGCCTTGCGTGGGATCCAACCATTGATAGCTTCACCAGCAACTGAAGCTAGCCAAGAAGGCCAACCAGCCACAACCTGAGCACCTCTCTCTCCATTACTAACACTTGTTATCCTAGTCATCTTAGGTTGTTGCGGTGCTCCGAGTCTGTTGGTGTCGATGGTGGGCCTTCTCTGGAACACAGACCTGGAAGATTTTCTCTCGAGGTTCACCTTCGAGACCTCACCAGATGACATGGGTGTGGAGTTTGTGGCGTCACTAGGTATCAAAACCGCCAATGTGGTATCGAAGTCGTTGATAAAACCGTCGGAAGAGGATCCTACGTTGGCTATTCTGGAAGAAAAGGAGTTTTTCTTTTTCCTGGAGGGTTTAGTATTATAAGGCGTGCTTCTTCTCTCCTTGGCATTGTTGGTGTTGTCGTCGATTATGGTATCATTTGCTTGTGCTCCTTTAGAGCAGCTGCAGCCCATAATAATACGAAGCGTATTAAGATTATTATAGTCCCACCACAAAGGGTTAACAAATGTGCTTTTGAAGAAAAAGATTTGGAATTAAAGAAACAAAGGAAACACTTTGATCAATAGAGATGATAGAGAGATTGGGTATAAGAAAATTTTAGGGATGAAAGGAGGTTTCTTTCTCTCTTAATCTATTTTAGGACATTCAAAGTGCAAAACAGAATAACCGAAAGATAAAAAAAACTACAGAAGGAGCTGTTTCTATCTGTTAAACTAGAGAAGGAGCTGTTTCTATCTGTTGTCTTCTAGAGCAAGTAGAAGAATGACAGAGATAGTCCACTATTCACGGAGGAGACTTTGTTACAAGAGAAACAGAACATACCATTTCATACCATTTGTTCATTATATAACTACTACACTTTGAGTTCATCAGTGTTGAAAACAAGTCAACGGGTGGTGTTTTAATGACCGCCACGTGGAGCTCTGTGGACCCCAGTTCAACGACATTCCAAATCAGGGTCAAAATATATAAATAGTGGGTTTGAATGGGCTAATTGGTTGGACAAGGCACATTTGAAAACTGTAAAACACAATGTATCAATAACAAAACTTCTGCTATATAATAAAATCATGTTCTTGATTGAAGACGAAAGTCTTAAGTTGCTACAAAACATATGAAAGGAAAGATCGAAACACGCAAAACACTGGGAGGGGAAGAAAGTAGGAAAACTAATAGCCTCCTTTGAGATCGTTGACGACGTCGTAAGGGATAGGAGTGACAGTCTCCAAGGTCATACCCTCAACCATGAATCCTGGTTTGGGGCCTTTAGGCTGCCTCTTGGTGCTTATTGTCTCACCTTTGGCTTTGGCCGCAGCCTTGAGCTCATCGTTCTTCTTCTTCCTCAGCTTGAACTCCTCTGCGCATCTAGACTGCTGCACGTGCTCCACACGCACATGAAGCCTCTTCCTTATGATCCTGTTGCCAATCTGAAACACAACATCCAAGTATAAAATGTCAGTCAGCACGTTACCCAACCAAGATAAACAAAATTAATAGATACTAATAGAACTTAACACTAAACCGAATGTGTTCACTTTAGCCAAAGTAGAGCAATGCCATAGTCATGAAACCAAAATGACACATTGCAATAACCATGAACCCAAACATATTATCAAATCATTAATTCAATTAATATAATCACTTTTAATGAACAAAGAACTTATTATCAAATCATTAATTCGATTATTATAATCACTTTTAATGTACAAAGAACTTATTGATCAGAAACAATGCAAGTTAAGGCCTAAAGAAAGTAAACTATTAACATTTTACGAGCACTAATCTTAATTCAACAAATACTATTACCATCAGTGTGTCAGAATCACGACAAAAACTCTAAGAGGCTATAAAGTAGCAGACAAGATAAATAGAAGTGAGTTCTTTGTTCAGACCTGTTTATTGACTTCGACACCGACAGCACGTTTGGTGACGTTCCAGACACGACCGGTACGACCATGGTAGAACTTGTGAGGCATACCCTTGTGGATCGCACCGTTCACCTTAACATCGACGTAGTCGCCGACTTTGAAGGTCCTGAGGTAGGTAGACAGTGGAATTGTACCCTTCTTCCTGAACCCCCTCGCGAACAGATCTCTTGTTCTAGCACGAACTCCATGTCCTGCCGGCATTTTTTTCCTGCTACAAGTAAAAACCCTAGGGAGCCGCCGAACCAGTAGAAATGAGGAAGACGCTTATATTGTGTGTGTTTTTGAGCTTAGGGTTTATTTAGTGGGCCTTATCTTGTATTTAGGCTTACTTGTTTATAGTCAGTTCCTAGATCTGGGCTTTACTGTAATCAATGATTTTATCTTATGACTTTAAATAACATAAAGATAAAAACATGTGTGTAAGCCCATTGCTCCACCTTTAACAACGGGTTTTAATGTTTTTATTTCAGGATATAAAGATTTAGAATTGCAGAAGAAAAAAAAGTTATCAACAATTTTATATATTAATGAAAAAAAAGAAGATACTGTATCAGTAATTTATAAAATTCTTTACTATAATACACGTGAAATTATAATTTCCATTAAATTGTTTAAAGTAGTGCAAAATAAAAAAGTAATACATGAATATTATAAAATTGTTTATTGTATAGTAGTCGATATAATTTCTTATGTAATACAATAATAAATTAGTGTTATAAAAAAGAGAAGAAAACATGTTTAGGCTTGTGGCCCTCAACTAACAGAAAGTACCAAAGAAATATAAACGAGAAAAGAAAAGAGAGGGAAATGAATATGCATGGTTCCTTTAATCAAAAACTCTTACAAGGAAGTGGATGAGTCAAAAAAAGCTCAGATAAGCTTCTTCTTCTCGAAATAATGCTTCAAGTAGACTACTTGTAATCCAGAGACAACAATGCAAATAGCCAGCGACATCATACTGCACCAAGCTACTCGCGAGTTCGTTTTCTCACTCACTGTCCTCATGTCTGCTTCTCTACAATATTTGCCCATTTTCAATTAATCCATGAGAAATTAGAGTCAGCAAACAACGTAAGACAAGTGAATATGCACGCAGCTTAGTAAATTTTTACTTGTTTCTTAGGTAGATTAGATTTTCATGGATGGCTTCGACTGCGCCTTCAAGTTTCCTAATCTCCAGCTCCACTCCCTGACGTTAAAGAAGCAGCATATTTAAATGTCTTGAAGAAACAACCATAGGTACATAGTATCGTATATAGTACGATATGTACCTCGAGCTTCTCTTTCTTAGCAATAGAAGCCCAATCCTTAGTAGCGATTCCAGTTTTCCATTCAACGTTGATGCTAACGTCCTTGTTGCCGTGACTCTTTGCATCTGCCCAAAAGCAGGCTATGTAGTTCCCTGATTCTTTTGTCGTAAATGCAAATTCTCCATGCGTCACGTTTTCCGAATGGTGCAGATTGTTTCCGTATGGGGACGTCACCTACAACACAAAAACCAAGTAATTAATGATACTCTTTTCCTATAAACTATGATCTTAAAATGCCAATTGGTTCAGACAAAACCGTATAAAGATCTTTCGTTCGTTAACAACCATTAATTACTTGGTGAAAATGAGATAGTACCACATTACCACTAAAGACTTGAAACTTGACGTAAAGTTTTAACCGCAAATTAAATTAAATTTATTATAGCAAATCAAAGAAAGACATACAAAACATCATGATCATCACAATTGTCCTAATAACGAAACTTGGATCGAGCACTAACACACGTCTTTTTAATTCCTTGTGGGGATTAAATCTCAAACGTTTAGCGGGAAATAATCTTATGGGATCAGTTGTAACTTACGGATCAAGTAACACAAAATACAGATTCCAATCACTGAACAAGCGAGAAGATGATGATGATGATTCCGAGCCAAAGACAATTTACCTTGGCGGATATAGTGGGTTTGATGGAATGATCCTCGGAGATGATGATGTAATCGGCCAAGACGACAATATTGCTCTGTATTTCTTCAGATACGCACTTTGTTCCCGAGGGAGGCACGTCTAGCCAAATCGCCTCACCGACCGGAACCATAATAAACAGAAGGAGCGCTGTCGTGAGACCGTGGCGCATCTTAGCAGACATCTTCGTCATGGAGCTTTCAAACTTTACCATTCTTTTCATCGATCCGTGTCTTGTGGTTGTGACCAGATCTTTGCTCTAAGTGTTTTTTTTTTCTGTTTGTTCGTTCTTCTTTATTTTGTTTTCTTGGGGCTTATGGCATTAGCCCATGGGCCGTTTATGTTTGATCTCTCAACAACAGATTAATGTTTGTGAAACGGATTAACTTGGTCTAGTCCGTATAGAAGCAGACAGATAAAATCTACAAGGATCTAATTAGCTGGCCATATGATGTACACTTAGGTTTGAAAGACGTAGCACATGGGGAAGTAGACAATTTGAATATTATCAGTTAATTAATCAGTTTTATTAGGCCCATACGTGTAAGTCTATCAAGTTGAGTATATTATATGATTAAGTAGCTTACCTGCTTTCATACTATATTCAAAGTTTTAAGCTAAGAGCCTAAGATCAACATCACCTTACCTGTTTCTAGTCAACTCTGAAACCAAAAAATCAATTTGGATTATACCGAAGATAATACATGAAAGTGAAACAATGGAACTCAAATACACACTCAATGATCAATTTATTGGTTTTTTTATTAAACAAGATAAATAAACAGAAGTGAAAATCATTCCTTAAGAAACACAGAACCGAACAAAAATCCTGTAATGAATATGGAGATGATCATTTCTTGGGCTGGAACCTGCTTTTAATGTTCTTAACAATTCTCGGAGTTGTCTGAAAGGCCTGAGACAAGATCTCATCAGGAACAGGAGGCGTAGAACCGAACAGAGTAGCACCGAGAGACTGAGTTCCAGGGAGCTGACTATTGAAAGCAGCGATGACAGCAGCAGGGACACGACCGTTGTTCTTCTGGAAATGGACAAGTCCTCTGGGGAAAGCGAAGACGTCACCTTTCTTGAGAGACTGAGAGATGAGCCTGTTGGCGGTGGTGAGAAACCCGACGTCGAGGGTACCTTCGAGGACGTAGACGACTTCGGTGGCGCGCGGGTGAGTGTGAGGCGGGTTCAAGCCGCCTGGCGCGTAGTCGATGCGAGCGAGGGAGACGCCGAGCGTGTTGAGACCTGGGATGGTCATCACGTTGGCTCCTGTGACTAATGCTCCGAATGTGTTGTTGGTGAGACCTGGGTTTGCTATTCCTTGGGAGAAGAAATCGAGTGATGTGACGTTGGCTGCGTCTTTGCAAGGGAAGCCGTTGACTTTGATTCCTGAAAGTTTGTTGAACAAAAAAATTTCAAGAAAATGAAAAGATGAGATCAAGATTTTAGGGAGAAGTAAAAGTTTTATTACCGGAGGAGAGATCAGCGACGCAGAGGTCTTGGAGCATGTCGGGATCTGCGGAGACTGTAATGAAGAGGAATGCGACGAGGCAGAGGAAGATTGAGAGGAATGAAGTTGGTGAAGCCATTGTTGATGATGGTTAATGGTGAGACTGTAGCAGCTGGGAATGATCGTTTTATAAAGAGGAGAGAAATTGAAGAAAGGAATGACTTTTCACGTTGAGAGACAGAGAGGGATAGAGAAGCAAGGAACATGCCTCTTGCTTTTATTTCCTTCTATGACAAAATGAAAAGTCAAAGGTCAACGAATACTAAAACGAATGGATCAGGGCTATGGTATTGAAATAAATGGCATACACTTGTTTTGGTCTTACACGTAACACGGTTTATGGACATTTTATTAATTTACGGAATAATTGGGTCAATATACCCAAATCACTATTTAGAGATAATTGGGTCAATATACCCAAATCACAAATCACTATTTAGACATTAGACATTTTATTAATACCCAAATCACTATTTAGACATTTTATTAATATCTCTATTTATATTACCTAATGTACTTATCAAGTAATGTTTGTCTTTACTCTCTTAGTCTTATCTGTATTTATTATCGTCGAGAATTTGATGATTTTGCACAAATATCCTCTGACTTTTAATGGCTTTTGCTTCTTGCTCCGTATTTCTACGTTCATTTTGTATTCAAGCTACGCGTCGCCTTTAGTGGGCTGGGCGTCTGTCTCCGTAATTTAAGTTTGGGCTTTAGTTGTTACTGAGCCTATTCGGGGGTAAAGCTTGATTTTCTAGTGCAATGTAGAGAGTAAGAGAAATGCTGTTAAGTAAGGACAAGAGCAGGTTTTTGTTATAATTTTCAACTTATAAATCTCAAAACAAAAATATCTCTCATATGACTGGTAACTAATGAGTAATGATCTTCCCTCCGCTCTATGGTCTTCGATTTTTTGAAAAATCGTTATTCTAACGAAGTTGACCAAGATTGTTTCTTGTTACCAATTTCCAAGTTACTAAATGAGATAAAAGACCTTTTTGACGTCAAGAAAGGAAAGAGTGTTAATTACCTCAGCCTGGGGTCATCGCCAAGCGGAGAGCAATGTACTTGGTTTTCAAGAAACTCTCGCTCTTAAAGATTACGTGAGATCAAAACCGAAAGACTCGGTTACTATTAACGAGATCATGATTACTAAAATATTGTTTCTAACACATGTTTTTGGATTTAGAAGCCTGTAAAATCACTTTCAGAAATAATGCTGCACTTTTTGTTGGAAAAAATAAAACACAAGGGGATTGCTTTTTAGCTGTTGAAGAGATTATTAATTAGAAAGAACAGAAAAGTCAAGCTCATAGACTCCGATTATATATCGTTGTGACAGCGAGAATCGTAATTATGATATGTTTATTTTGCATTATTTCCATCAAGTATGGTTGAGGTTGTCACAGAAAGGCAGTACCAGAGAAATTCCACAAATGTACTTGTATCCATTTATTCACCCAAAAAACTTATAAACAATGATAAGTGCTTTCCATTAACAGATATTTTATCTTGATTGATAAATGATTGGTTCTGCGTTAAGCTCATATGGCTAGTTTTCCCATCAGGACCTTATTTTCCAAGTATTAGTCTCCAAAAAAAAAATCCCTTATTTTCCAAGTGTACCATAAGCATTTTTTAACAATTCAAATAGCAAAAGACCAAACATGTGAGAGCAACAATATTTAGTGGAATTCATTTGCAAGTCTTGTGTGATTTACTGATTTTAAGATGTTGTAAAACAAGATAATAAAATAATCCTTACCAACAAAAGAGATCTTTGAAACCTCCGAAGCTAATCTGATCTGTTCTGTACAGTGTCTGTAATACTTTTTAATATCTGGTAAATTATATATGGCAAGATCATGCAGAATTCTTTACTGAAGAGTGCAGAAGACAAAAAAAGATTCTATTATATCATTCATGTGACTCTATGATAGCATTTGTCTCTCTCTGATTTTAATTTAAAATTGAGTTTTCCCATATCAAAACGTGTTTCTAGTTTCTACAAAGGACCAACAACTAATTCGATGCTTTCTTCTCCGCTTATATATACTGACCACTTTGCATACGTCTCTCCATGTTCATTTTTAGTAAGAGGAAAATGAATGCTCTTTTGTGGAGTTGGAGTCTCACAGGACTCTTTCTCTTGAGCATTCTTGCAAATGGGGTAATGGGTTCTGATGAAATGGACTTGTTTAACAATTTCAGTGGCACAAATATGTTTCAGAAACAAGATGATGGTGCAGATGTTCTGATGGTAGGACTCACTCTGGTCCAAACCGCTGCAGCTGAAGGAGCTGGTAAGTCTCTTTCTTCCATTTTGTCTCAGATCTAGACTTCGAATGTTTCAAACTCTTGTTCCGTCGGTTTGATTCTGTGAAAAAAAAATCAAACTAGAAAACATCTTCCAGGTTTTGAGAAATAATTTACATAAAACGTTGGGTTTGCCTTTTCCTTTTTACATTTTTTTTAAGAAAACCAAACAATACTACAACGTCCATCATTGATATTGATGTTTCAATTTTAGTAAAAATAAATTACATTATAACATGTATTTAGGTTAGTTAATAAAATAATTATATTATATAGAGTGCACCTGGTCTAGCAAGTTTTGATTCAAAAAGAAAAAAATAACTAATAGATTAATCTAAAATATGTTGGTTTATAGAGAAATATAATTAAGTGTTGGTTCGTTTATTTTCTAAACAGTCAAATCAAGAAAATAATTAATATATAGATACATGTGGATATAATTAACTTTACAATATAATAGTGTGTTTAATTTAAAAACTTATAAAAATTGGGTCCAAAAAATATTTATGTTTTAATAAGAGAGATTTTACTCTAATATAACATGTAAAAGCACAAACACAACCAAACATTGGAGACCATGTTTTCATCAATACTATTTTACTGAAACGTTTTTAGACCATAATTAATCTCAGTATCTTAATTAGGGGTTTTAACTTCGGTTAAGTGACGGTTCTTAGTTTTTTTTAGATTTTAACTAAGAAAAGTTAAGAATTATCTCTTAAATAAGAGATTTAAGAACTGTTTTTTAATCGAAAGTGTAAAAAAACCAAAAAAAAAAACAAAAATATCAAATGATGAGTTAAGAATTCCGGCTAAAAAAACCAAGGTTAGTCATGGCCTTATCTGATATTGACTAACTTTGTTGTGGCAGTGTGTCTGGACGGGTCTGTGCCTGGATATCATTTGTATCGTGGGTACGGTTCAGGAGCAAACAACTGGATCATTCAGTTGCAGGTTCGTACATAAGATATAGTCTTTACCCTGTATGTCTATATATATATATATGTATACACATATATACCTGGCAGCGTAGTATAGCCTTTTCTAAGATCCATTTGAAATAATTTCCCACGATATCATAGCTGGAACCAATATATTATTTTAATTTCTCTTATTAGCGTAATGTGGTTAAGGTGTTTATAGTAATCCAGATTAGTAGCTCGAGAATAACAAAATAATGGAATAGACTCTACATAGTATATACTACCTATCTTTTTCTGATAATCCAACTTTGTAGGGATAATACCAAAAATACTACTTCAACTAGGTAATAACCCGTACTTTTCACGGGATGAGATTATTGATTTTGTTATCCTTTTAATAGGCATGAGTATTCAGGTATCCGTCATTTTTTCGGATACCGGATTTCTCAGGTTTGAAAAATAAGTCTCGTTCGGGTATTACAAAATTTCGAGTCGGGTTCGAGTCGAGTCCTCCCGGGTTCGAGCCGAGTCCTCCCGGGTTCGAGCGAGATCGATTTTGATGTAAAAAAACCTTAAAATACCTGAATAACTAATATATATGAAACTGGTTCATACTCAAAGTAACCATCCTATTCGGTTCGGGTATTTTGTATCCAAACTATCCAAATGTACCAAAAAAATTAAAATTACTCATTATACACAGTTTTTGAGTATTTCTATACAAACTATCATATTTTATCTGAAAATACATAAAATAATTAATATATTTAATATATAATTTTGATTTTAAAATAATTATACATATAATTATAAATAATATTTTTAAATATATATTTACATTACAGAAATCTTCGGATACTCATTCGGTTCTCGGTTCGGATCGGGTTGAGTACCGATTCTTTGAATACATCAGTTTAGGAACATTTCGTTATTTACTCCGTGTCTGATCGAGTTCGGAACCCTGATTTTTGGTTCAGTTTCAGGTCGGTTCTTCAGTTCCGGATATTTTGTCCAGTCCTACTTTCTAAGATAAAAAAAATATTATATCTGTTTAATCTGGATATTCGTTCGGTATTACATTATTTTTTTTAAGCTCCTAAAATATAAAATACCATTCTAAATCCATATTTATTTTGTTTTTTCGGTTGAAGTGATCGAGGTTTTTCATATCGGTGATAAATATAATAATCCAGATTAGCGTAATGTGGTTAAGGTGTTTATAGTAATCCAGATTAGTAGCTCGAGAATAACAAAATAATGGAATAGACTCTGCATAGTATATACTACCTATCTTTTTCTGATAATCCAACTTTGTAGGGATAATACCAAAAATACTACTTCAATTGAAAAAAAGTTGGTCTATCAACTGAAAACACGACCGTCAAATTAGAAAAATACATTAAAACTTATGATGTATAACTAAAAATACACTGTTTCTATAAGTTGTTGTTATGGAAAGAGGAAGACAGATGGGCGAAAATGTACTTATGAGTTTAGATTGGTATGTCTGCAGAATAATGCAATAGTAAAAGAGTTTTTGGAAAATAATTTATTAGTCGAATATAACACTTGAACAGTTGAACTGAATAAAGTTTTTGAGAAATTTTTGGTTTTAGCAAAGCCAGCTATATATGTGTCGTCTTTTACTTCAATTTCTAACTAGATTTGAACCCGCACACTTGTGCGGATATAATTTTTATTTTTAAAATAAAATTTAAATATAAAATAAGTTATGTATATATGTCTTATAAATTTTAGTGTGTTCTATATAATTTTATTTTTGATATTTTTACATTGGGTGAAAAATATTCAGATAAAATTGTATATGAATATTTTTAGTGGGTGTTCGGTATTATGTACGATCGTTATGTTTTTATTTTCTGTACGATCTAGAAAATTGTGCCAGTCTCGGTTTTCATACCATGGCCTATGTTAGCATATTGTTTTAAAAATTTAAAATTATAACATCATATTAAAAATTTTAGTTTTAAACATTTGTTTCATATGTATTGTTAATAATTTTATTGGAATTATTTGTTTATAAATTTTTCATTCTTGAAATGTGTATGTTTGACTTAGTTAATACTTTATAATACTAAATTTTGTGAATATTTCTATTTAATATATGAATTTTCAGATTTCTATTTTTATTATTACAACAAAAGGATAAACCGTATCTAAAAATATGGACACCTAATAAGTAAAAAAACTAAATTTCACATTCGGATAAACAAAATATTTGAACGTAGATATTGTTAGATATCCAAATTTACATGTATATCTATCATATTGTTTGTTGACTTAAGGATGCTAAAGAATATTTCGTTACCAGACCTAGAATATCTTTGCACGAATAGTTATGATGATGCCAAAGAATATTTTTCCTCCCGTTAAATACATAATACCAAAGCATTTTGAATTTTTAAAGCAAATCTCGTGGTTATTATCATATATAGAAAACTAAAAATTGAATATATTGGTTTGAACTCAATTAAAAATATTTGATATTTTGTTTTGGTTAGTAACAGTTGGATTGAAAAATAAACCAAGTAAACTGAAGTTGAAAGTGAAGAGAGGTCGTCATCTATGTTACCGAAAGAACGAAAAAAGCTTGAATAAGCTCGTGCAAGAGGGAAAATAAAATTTAAAAGTAACGCTAGAAAGTATAGTTTAACCAATCATGTTAAGATACCTACTTTATTAGATTATAGGTCGAATTTGAACCTTAAAAAACTAACATGATGTATTGAGGTAACTAAGTTTCGTGAATTGAATAGAACGAACATATATTATTTTGTGGCTTCGAATGGAACATACATGAATTTGGGTCTGTATTTGAATAGAATTGTGTATTATACAACACAGTCATGACATTAGAGTAGGTTGTGACATCCATGTCTTCGAATGGAACATAAAAGAATTTGTTCGAGTAATTGAATGGAATTGTGTATTATACAACACAGTCATGACATTAGAGTAGGTTTTGACATTTTTTGGATAATTAACTTCTTCAAATATGTTCAGGTTCGACAAATATGAACTGAGTTGGTGTACGAAGCAAATGGGAAGTGATGTATCGTGATGTATGGTGAAATTATTTGTCAATACATTAATTTGTATGAAGGGAACAATTCGTGTAATGTTTGTTGTTATTGCTATTGGTTTAAATTATACATAACCGATGGACTTTATATTTTGTTTATATTAAGTCTTCAGTATCAGCCGATATGTCCCAGTATCAGAACAAATTTGTGTATCCAAACAATTACTATTCTAGAGCAAGTCCAAAAATAAATGACAACATCTAAATGGTAGATAAAAAAATAGGACTCTAAATTAATAGAGTAGATACATCCAAATTAAGTGCATATATACTGGACGTCGTTATTTTTCGTGAAAACTTAATAAACATTCTGAACGGGACAATATAGCAGAATCACGTGAAAAACATGCTAAGCTTCATGAACATATACGAACATTACACATTAACACAATTACTTAATATTTATCTTTACACATTCCGCATTCCGAGTGGGCTATTAGGCAAACTGGGCGGCTTCTATACCTCACCACCTAATCGCTAAGGCCAATTTTTTTTTTTTTTAAAGGGGGGTGCGTGGTGTGACAGCATAGAAGATTGTCAGAACCGTAAAAGGAGTCGTGTTGGTTCGTCTACTCTAATGGAAACACCGATAGAGTTTAAAGGAATACTAAGCAATAAAGCCGCTGAAAATCCAGGTTTTTTTCTCAAGATCCCATATTGTAAACAAAAATGTGATGTAGCTTATTGGATGATTCTCATGCTGCGCAGACTTTTACAATTGGAATAAAGCAGTAGTTCGGTATTGTGATGGCGCATCCTTTAGCGGTGATAGCGAAAACAAGGTTAGCTAAAACCATAAAAACATTTGCTTGCTTGCTTTGATTGATTATATATTTCATTAGTAACTAAACTTGAGATTCATATGGTTGATTACAATTAGACGGCACAACTTCAGTTTAGAGGAAAGCGTATATTTTTAGCCGTCATGGAAGATTTGATGGCAAAGGGAATGTGTCATGCCAAGCAGGTACTTAGATTCTATATTTTGCTTCTCGTTTCAATATTTCTTAGAACCCTAATAAGTTGGTAATAAATGTAATTATAATATTACCTTTACAAGGCTTTGCTCAGCGGATGTTCTTCTGGGGGTCTTGCAGCGATTTTACGCTGCGATGATTTCAGTAGTCTGTTTCCTCCTACCACCGAAGTTAAATGCATGAGCGATGCTGGTTTCTTCCTCGATGCGTGAGTAATTTTTTTTGTTTGGTTTTTATTTTCCGATTTTAATATGTATTAACTGGTTTTGTGTCTTGTTTGTAAATGAAGGGTTGATATATCTGGAGCTCGTTCTATAAGGCGTATGTATTCTGGTGTCGTAAACACCCAGGTACGAGTAAAAGTGTACAGCGTTACGAAGTCTTGATGATGATAGAGATGGTTGAAAGCTAACCAAAAGTATTTTTTCTTAACTTCTAGGGTTTACAAAATACGCTTCCTCTCACATGTACAAGCCATCTTGATCCAACTTCGGTATAGATTTCACGTTAGCTGTTTTCTTGTGTATGGTTCCTAATTTTACTTAACTTGGTTTCTATATTTCACAGTGCTTTTTCCCTCAAAACATAATCAACCAAGTCAAGACACCGTTGTTTGTTCTCAACTCGGCATTTGATTCGTGGCAGGTAACTTTCGATCTCTGCTTTCATTTTCTCGTTTACTATAGATGATAGATCATGGGGTTTGCCTTGTCTTTAACTATTTTTTTTGTGGTTTGGGTGAAATTTTAAATTTATGAACAAGCATAAAAAGAGAATAACAAAACTCGAGCAAATTGCTATTTTTAGGGTTTTTCTTAAGCATGTGAATCAAATAAATTAGTGCATTCATAGGATCATTTTATAAGTCAACCGTTACTCTTATATCTACACTTCTTGATTTATAAGCCCCAACCACTGACGTCCCGTGACATTCATCTACTCACTCGATATGAACTAGTAGAGCTCGATAGCATTATTTCTTGATTCTAAGTCAACCCGAACACTATCTATTTTTCTATGCAGATTGAAAATAGCATAGCTCCACCATCTGCTGATCCGAGTGACAGTTGGCATAATTGCAGGTCCAACTTCACGTGCAACGCCTCTCAGATGCAATTCTTGGAAGGTAACTAATGATGTTTCAACTAAACATACCAATCTCTGATCTAATGTGTTATTTGAAATAACATGAACATTATAACTCTCCACAAGCTTTTACATTCTAACAAACCGACTTACAGGTTTCAGAATGAGCATGTTAGATGCCTTAAAGACCTTTTCGATGTCAAACAAGAACGGATTGTTTATTATCTCGCGCTGGGCTCATTGTCTAGCGCAGAGAAAAGATACTTGGTTTCCTGGAAACTCTCAACCGGGTGAAGATAAGGTGAGAACAAAAAAACGCTCTTGAGTGATTTTATTAAGTCTTTTATACATTGTTTTGAACACATTTTCTTTGGATTTCAAAGCCTGTACAATTACATACAAAATAATGTTTATGCCTTGTTGTTGTAACAAAAAAACAGGGGATTGCTGTAGTTGTTGGAGATTGGTATTTCGAAAGAGCAAAAGAGTAAAGTTAACAGACTGATTATCACTGATTCACTGTGATAACAAGATACATTGTTAAGGAGATGTCTGTTTCACTTTATTCCCATAGATAATTGTTGAGTTTTTCATTGGAAGGCTGTGAAGGGATTCCATAAATGTATTTGTATTCATTTACTCAGCCAACAAATAATAAAAATATGTTCTTTGATCTTTTTTTTTAAGTTCTTTGATCTTTAATTCTAAAAGAAATTCCCTCAACAGATAATATTAGTTATCTTGATCGTTTTTTTTACTAACATCGTCGTAAAAAATAAAGTAAAAACACTTACTTTTTTACATAACTAGTCAAATTATTGCGCTAGGCTGTTTGTCTTGTTTTTAAAACTAACTAGATTTGTACCCGCCCTTTCCAAGGGCGGATATATTTTTATTTTTATTTTTTTATTATTTCAAAAAACTGCATTTTTATATATGTGTTTGATATATATTAAATTTAATACAATTTTTGCAAACTATATTGAATATGTCAAATTGCATAATTATAAATTTGAAGTATAAGCATTTCACAAATTAGTTATAAACTTTATTCCTAAATTTACACATAATATATTTTCTTAGTACTTTCCTAGTTATGTAACTATTTGATCCCAAAAAAAACTATAATGATTTTTGTGGTCTGATAATTTAGTTATTATATCTATAAAGGAGAAATAGTTGAGATAAGGGTAAAGGAGATGATTTTTGTGGTTTTCAATTTTGTTTTTGTTAAAAATTATGACTCGCACAATCCGCAAACAAATAATTTGATACCCGCACCCGCTCTATTTAATTTTGTGGTTATCCGCGGGTTATATATATTTTAAAAATCATTATTTAATTTAATTATTAAAAAAAATATATTTATAATAAAAAATTTATACATGATTTAAATTTTAAATTATTATAAAAGAGTTGTTTTTTTTTTAATTAGGTTACATGGAAAAATAGTTGTTGGACACAACATATATCAATTGGTCATACTTGTGTTTTAATAAAATAGATAAAATTAAATAAATTTTGTTTTTCGAAATTTGATGAAATTTTTACTGTCATCAAATAAAAAATAATAATAGTAAATAGCAGTACTAATTTATTTTTCTTATTAATAACTTATTATATATTATATATTTTGTTTATTTAAGATCTAAAATTTAATTTTATAATAATTTAAAAATATTTTTGAACACTCAAAGTTTTTATACGGTTACACTGATCCTGTAAACTCTTGTATATTGATAAAACAATTATTGAAAATAACCAAATTTATACGTACATATTAGTCCACCAGATATACATATTTATTCACACGTCATTGCATTTTATAACCATTGAATCTTTATATATGTAGAAGATAGGAGTGGGTTGCGAGAATATTGGAGCACAAGGGAAGTTACAAAAATATCAAAGAAAACAATATCAAATAAATTAAGAGTTTTCATAGCTGAGAAATACATATAGGTACTGAAAGTCTGAAACGTTTCGTTAAAAAAAGAGATATGAGTGCCGAGAATTTAGGAAACAGAGTGGAATTTACAATATATTGGCAGAGATATATTCGTAATAGGTTTGATTAATGGCAATTAATATTTTTAAAGTAGGTCAAGTAATATTTCAAAAAGTAACAAAGATAAAATAATTGGACTCAACTTCCATCAACTGGTCATACTGGAGAATTAATAGTATTGATATTATGTGATATTTTACTGTTTATAATTTAGTATTTGTTTGATTTTTTTTATTTTTTAGTTTGTTAGATTTTTATAATGTCTTAGAAATATATTATACAATATCAACATAAGGTTTTAACGATTTGCAGAATATTAACATAAGTTTTAACAATATTATTTATTTTATTGGTATTTGTTGTTAATTCTTTTTCTGTTTTTTTTTTAAATTATATTTTTCTCAAAAATTAAGTTTTCCACCGACTTCAAAATAAATTAATTGATTAAATAGGCTTATAATTAATTATTGATAATTTTTAGATAATATCTTATGAAAAGAATAACTTTACAAACCAACAAAAAATAAATTGACTGAATTGAACCATTTAGTTTTTGACAAATACTTTTTTATATTTGATTAGTAAACAAAATAATAAAAAATCATAAAAATATCAATTATAAATCCATCCACTATAAATAGTATAAATATTAATTTGGTTAAGTATCTTATAGTATATAAATTTAATATATTATGTATATGTGGTCAAAACACTCTTCTTCCGTGTTTCCATCAGCGACTGTGGTCTTCTTTTTCTCAGCATTGATTCCATTTACATCAACTTCATCATCACAGTTTTGTCTTGTCTCCAATGGTGATGCAACAGTGTCAACTACTCCATTAGCAGCAAAAGGAGGATCTGAAGAGTAGTTTTCTTTAGCTTGGCTCAGAACGTGTTTATTATGATTTGCTTCTGATTCTTCTTCTTCTTCACTTCTTTTCTTGATTTTTCTTGGTGCTACAGTTTCATCTTCGTAAAAAATATTTTGAGAAATCGAGGAATCATTCTTATCCGCCTCAAGTCTGTTATTTTTTCCAAATGATCCAGAGGCATCATATCAACTGCGGTAATGTTATCATAACAATCCTTACAACTAACATCATCACTCGCTTGTAACCCAGATGCTCATGTTTCCTCTTAACTAATTCCTTCTGAAAAAACTCATTAAGTGGCTGGCACTTTTCTTAAAGCTGATCGACCACAATCTAAGACACACACATCTTTAGGAGTAACACAAAGCTGAGCATTTTGTCATTAGTTAAAGGATTTTATCTGATGGTGTTACGCTTCTTAGTCTTGGTTATGGCACCAACACCAAACGCTCAATTTTAGCTGTGGTGCTTGAACTTCATGGTCCTGAAAATATTTTATGCAAGGAACCAAGTAACTTTGATATGTTATGGATTCTAAAGAAAATTCATAAGAGATATCAACCATCCTACCGTCAATGAGATTCCCACCAAGTGCCAGAAAGATACATATGATCACCAAGTCCATGAACTTAAAGTTTACTCTTATTAACTTACACAAACAATTCAGCTGCAGCTGCGAATACATTCACCAAGACCTGAGCAGATAATTAGAAAGAATCTACAAAAAAAAGTATGATGTACTTTAAATTCTCTGAAGCATGTAACACAGTTCAATCATTCATACACATGAAAAATGCATACTTTTAAGCACAATGAGTTCAAAATTAAGTATCTTCTCTCTGTGATCAACGCATTGAACTACTTATATCCACAATTCTTGAAGGATTATAACATGATTATTTGATAAGAAATTTATGAAAACGCAAAAGAGTATTGATGAAATTACATACATATGTAGTCTTTGTACTCTGGAGCAACATAAGAGTCTGAAAGCAGTAAGAGGACACCAAACGTAATAATCTGAATTGATTCTGCAAACAAAGGGATGAACAACCAAACTAATCCAACAAAAAAGAGCACCGATACGTACTCGGATTCATCACTTAAAATTTCGATTAATATGTGCCATAAAGATTTGCATCAAATATGTCCACAAAGAATCAGTGAAAACTAAAGGATTTGGGTAGCTCCTCGATCATAGACCAAGAAAAGCAAATACCTTTAAGGAAAAAGAGATGGCACCTGAAGAATCAAACGCGAAGAAGAAGACTTTTTCTAGGGTTTATGTAAAAGTTATGAATTAAAGCTTTACTTTTTACGTTGGTAAAAATGTAGATTGATTTAAAAAATATCTAACCAAAGTAATGTGTATTTATATGTTGGTTTAAATTAAGTTGTTAGTCAAGTCCATATATTCAAGGAACCAAACACATTTAAGGAGCCAAACACCTACTATTCTAGAAAAAGTCCAAATTTAAATGATAACTTCTAAATGGTAGATAAATTTTAGGACCCTAAATTAATATAGTAGATTTTTTTTTTTAAATGGCTGTTTTGGATTGGAATCCTATTTGTGTTATAGAGTAAATCAACTTTGACTTTCGAATAACAAAATGAAAAAAAACATCACATCATTTCATGTTTATTAAGGTCAAATCCTCGAACAATAGTTTTTAACAGATTTTTTTTTTTTTGTAAAATTATTGAACTAACTGAATTTTCTACGGCGAAAGAACATTCCGACGGCGGCCAAAACATAAGCATCGGGTCAATGGGGACAATTCCAATTCTCTGATAAGTCTCTTACAAAAGCACATACACGAGAGGAATACTAAACCAAAAGACAGACTCTTTTCCCCAAGTTATTATTGCCAGAAATTTTAGGGTTTTGATTCCTAGTCTTTCATATATGTGATCAGTCATTAAATTCATTATATTAGTTCCAAATTAGAAATAGAATATTTTAGCAAAGAAAACTAAAATATACATATGAGAAATATTTATCTCAAGTTTGAAAAAGAAAGTAAAAATTACATTGAAGATACTCTTTTATTAGAACATTTTCTACAAAAAGTGTCACTTCTTATTAGTTGAGCTAATTCCCACATTAGTTTACTAATTATGTTTTGCTTTAATTATGTGTTTTCTTTGTGTCTTCTCTTTTGTCTTGTAATTAATCACAGGTCTGGAAAATGGTGAAGGATGTGACTCTGGATCACAACTCATTCACAGAAACAGACAGAAACTGATTTATTACGTTCATCATTGTTCTTCAACAGAGTAATTGCAAACTTAGACATGAAACCATCAAGAGTACTACTTACAGATCATCATCTTAACAACAAAACAAAAAATAAATGAACATATATAGTACTATGAGACTGAAAGGTTTGCAAAAGATAGAAGAATATTTGACGTATAAAACACACTTAAAAAATAAAAGACAGCTCAATTTTCACCCCCATGAATATACAGAACACTTAAAACTCCACTCTACGTATGTGTATATGGTATATGTTTTTTGTTCTATACATCTGTTAGAATTAAGAGAAAAAAAAATATAGCTAAAGGGACTGACCAAAAGAGACGGCCATTCTCTGAAGATCCTTGGAGAACACGTCACTAGCTTCAGGTGTGCCTAGATTCTCGTTCTGGCTTTGGCTCCAAGGATCTGCCATGTTGGAAACTTTGGCTAAGTACTCTGCCTCTGATTTGATGCAGATCTGCTGAGAGTTTTGGCTCTGTACGGTGCTTCCATTGAAGAACGGTGTGTTCAAATACTCTGACCATTTCACTTCTTCAAAGTTATGATTAGGTTTAACTACTGAAGAAGAAGGGTTTGTGATTGGCCATGAGAATCCACCGTTATCAAAGAAGTTCGAGGTGTTGTTTGTCTGAAACTCCCAGCTAGATGCTGCATGATCTCCTCTGGAGACCGTACTCGAACTGCTGTCCGGAGGGAGACTAATTGAAGGCTTCACGCAAACCTGAGTCTGAAAGACAGAACCAACCATGTTTCCGGGGCTAAACTGCCCCGGAATCATCGTACAGAGAGAAGACTCAGGTGTAGCAGAGAGTCCTAGGTTGGAGTTGAAGTTAAGCTTCTGAAGACCGAAGTAGTCTGAGAAATCAGATGGCCTTTCGAGGAAGAAGTCTTGGTTAGTTGCAGCGGATGAACTAGGAGACTTGTGGTCGTTGTTGCTGCTTCTTGTTGGTTTGTCTTTGTCAACTTCGGAGATGGGTTTGTGTGTGTTCGGGTCAATGCCTCTTTGCCTCAGTTTCTTTTTTATGCTCGAGTTCCATAGATTCTTGATCTCGTTGTCGGTTCTTCCCGGAAGTCTAGCCGCAATCTGTGACCATCTGATTAAAAAAAAAAAAGCCAAAAAAACAGAGAACGCTTGTTACATATCCTCTGTTAAAACAGAGCAGAGTCAAAAACAGAGTAGATACCAAAACAGAGGATTCTCAAGACTTAAACATGATCCTCTGTTATTATTACCTGTTTCCGAGGACAGCGTGAAGCTCAACGATGAGATTCTCTTCCTCAGGAGAGAAAGCTCCTCTCTTTAAATCAGGTCTCAAGTAGTTGATCCATCTCAATCTGCAACTCTTTCCACATCTCTGCAAACCTGTAGCAGACTCTTGACTTTTAGTTACAGAAAGGTAGATTCTTTTTAGTTTTATGGTTTAAGGAAGAAATGTTACCAGCGAGTTTAGGGACAGAGCTCCAGCAACCATGGCCATGGGTGGTGATGTGATTGAGAAGCTTCTCGTCTTCTTCAGGAGACCATAGCCCTTTTCTCAGCTTTTGTTTGTAACAGCAAGAATGTCTCCCCATGTTTTATCAAAGCTGCAATGCTGTTTAAAGGAACAATGAAAGGGAGAAAGCTCTGTTTTTTTTTGCTTTATATGAACTTTTGAAGGGATAATGGAATCTGAGGAGAAGAAAGGTGGAGAAAATGAAGTAACAGATCTTCAGAGAGAGAGATAGTATTAATAGGACTAAGAAAAGTCACTTTCTTAAGAATAGTTTGTTGAATTTTTATGTTCTCTCTCTCTCTCTCTAGAAGTTCTGAGCCAGAAAGTATGTATTTTTAACCTTTTGTAAAAGCAATTTGATTGCTCCACGTCGGATTGACTTACACCAATGGTAAGAATCATGGTTAACCCAATGGAGTTCATGTATTTTTTTTTGACATTTACATCACTTTCATCATCATACATTCGTCATGTCCTTGTGGACCCATTTTCATACATTCAGTGCCGTGCCAAGAGTTACAGGGGCCTAAGGCAAGTTTTTAAAATAAACTTATTTACAGCTATAATGAAAACAATTTTCAAATAAAATATATCATTTTCACCAAATATACAAATCTAACACTGTACAAGAATATACATGAATTCAGAAGATGAGTTAGTCGATTCTGGTGGAAAAGATTTTTTTAAAACCAAAGTCTAAACCACTAAGACATAAACTGATTAAAATTTTGGGGTTCTAAGACCAAGCGCATTGGCGAGACGGGAAAAGGAGGTTCAAAGGTAATATTTTAGATTATTTTATTTTTTTGTTTTCTGTTTTTCTAAAAAAAAAAAAATTAATCGTACCAATCGCGGGCCGCCACGTGGCGTGGGATCCACGAAAAGTAACGATACGGTATCACCGCGGAGACCTCGCACGAGACAAGTTCAAGTGAATCAGATTATTTTAATAGTTTTTTTTTGTTGGAAAACGTGAGAACTTTTGCTTACATCTCTCAATGTGCATACCCTAAGAGTGTTATATAAATTGGGGACCTGAGGCGAATGCCTTTTT
The DNA here is from genome assembly GCF_000801105.2 of Raphanus sativus. Taxonomy (NCBI): domain Eukaryota; kingdom Viridiplantae; phylum Streptophyta; class Magnoliopsida; order Brassicales; family Brassicaceae; genus Raphanus; species Raphanus sativus. The sequence continues at coordinate 30,418 of NW_026615973.1, forward strand.
CAATACACTGTAGGCACGCCTCTGCATACATTAGAATGCAGAAACTAAAGTATGATCGACATTATTTTCAATCAAACCCCAAAACTATTTTCTTTTTGAGTTAATATTGATAATGAGTTTGAGTGTAAGTAGTGGAGACATGCTCATTCGTGTTTGGCTTGTTCTCAAAGATGTTACGAGATACTCTAGGCAGTCAAAAACGGTGTGACCTCAGTTACTCTTCTAGAGTTTTTTCTTTTCTTTTTAAACTCAACAACTCTCCTAGAGTTTTTAGTTCGGAAATTCATGAAAGGCATTAGAGAATTTTATATGAAGATTGGAAGATGTTCCATAAACGAAGATGACATGAATGTTTTAAATTTTTTGTCGTGTGTTCTCCTAAAACGTTTTCGATGTGGAAAGTGTTTTTTGAGTGAGGATATGTCCCAAACAAAAGTGATTCTCAATATTTCTGTATATGGAAAATAATCACATTAACTTTCTTTAGCGAACCCAAAATAATCAGCGGCTCTACCAACAAAGGGTACGAAGAATACTGAACACACAGAACAAAACTAATGCTATTTACCAGAGCGGTCGAATCGTTATTATAAGTAAATTATTTGCAGTTATGATTGAACAAATTAGAAGTGTTTAGACAATTAGAATGAAGACAAAGAAGAGTTGTTTGTTGTCTTCATGAAAGACTTCTGCAATGAATTAAAAGCAAATGCTAAATGAGGACTAGATCTTTGTTAAGAAGAACGCATCAATTAAAGGAAATAATGGGAAAGGTTCATATCCAGCAAGAAATTGACACCATTGGTTAATATTTCCAGAAAGTATTAAATGAAGTGAAACTGCTACGTAATTAGAAAAATTACTTTAAAAACATGGTTTCTTTCGCAGATGAATGAGAATAATTAAGTATCTCTTTTGTTTGCTTTATACATTTTTAATTTCAACTGACTCACTTCTCTTTGGCATTTTCTCTCTTTTTTGCCTTTAAACCAGTCATAATAGAGAGGGTATATTCTTTGTACATTCAACCCAAACTTTCCCTCAATATTCACATGTTGAATTTTTGTAGTTTTCTTACGTTATCTAGAGACGGCCACTCGTTAGACTCTTACCGTTTATCCATTTGTTTATTAGGACCCAATCCTAAAAATATCGTGGACAAAATTATAGATAATGTATATGATTGTTTCCTAACGTCATGAAGTTGAAATTATTTATCTACTTGATTCTTCATATATTTATATGGTATATGTGTAGACTTGCGTTAAGAAATAGTATATGTAACACTTTCCTAGAGAATTCGTAAATCTTAGGCCTAAATCAACTAATGGGATTATTCGTTACATCCACATATTATGAAGTCTTTAACGAGGGAATATCTTGTTCATGCATGAGCTTAAAAAGAAGACTCACAAATAGTAATCCCTTCTCATAAAAATAAGCAAAACCGACATGAATGTCTCATAATCAAACACAATAAAACAAATGGACTTATGGTTTTTTTTTTTTTGAAACACATTTCGATTAATAATAAAAGGCTTAGTTGGGAGCATTCACTGCATCACCAACCACCATAGGTTCAGATACAATAAGTGCATCTTTCGCCAAGCGATCTGCAACTGCATTTTTCTCCCTAGAAATCCAGGAGAAAGAGACAAACTCAAAAACAGAGACATAGGAAATAATATCTGCCACCACACTATAAAGCTCCATAATGGTTACTTCCGACTTCACGGCCTTGATTAGCTGCAAACTATCTGACTCAAACGCCACCATCTTCATTCCCGCATTGACACAGGTTCTCACCGCCTCCCTTAGCGCGAGACCTTCCGCCGCCAGAGGAGAAGCGACTCGCGTTACACTCTCCTTGTAGGACTGTAACGCGTCCTTGAGATTGTGACCCATCCTAGTCCCGCATTTGTTGAGACTGAGGACCAAGCCGCATCTGTTCTAATCACTATTGCATCCGGTGGGCTCTGAACTTGAAGGGGGAGAGATCGATGGCTCGTGTGAGTCTCCTTTTTAACCTCTGTGTTCCACTCTCTTGCTAATTTGATGGCAGCTGTCAATGTATCCTCTGGAGAGGCAGAGAAACCTTCAAACACGAACCTGTTTCTCGCTTTCCAGAGTGACCATAAGATCCACGGGACCAGCGTTCCAGTTGACAGCCCTGCAGGGGGGAGAGTTTTAAGAGAGCAGAGGAAATCCCAGTTAGCCATTAAATCTAATATTCCGCTCGTATCCAAGTCAGTTAGGAGTGGGGCTAGTTGCCAGACTCGCTGCGCAAACTGACACTGGAAGAGGAGATGAATAATAGATTCAGAGCAGCCGCATCGTTTACATAGGGGGTCCGCTGCT